>NC_079220.1:6456245-6643745 GCF_029633865.1 Lampris incognitus
ATAAAAAAAATTTCCGGGACTTAAATGTTTTGGCATTATGCAAAATATATGCATTTTTGCAAAAATGCACTTATGATCCTAATTTTTTTGGGAGGTGGTAGGTATTGTTCCAGAAAGGACCAGAAAAATAGCGAAAAATTAAAATAATTATGCATAATTATGCATATTTATGCATAATTTGAATTTTCCGGGATTTCTGCCTCACTCTCTGAGACAATACCTACCACGTCCAAAAAGAATTAGGATCATAAATGCTTTAGTTTTCGGTCCCGCTATCTACACTAACTAACACACACACACACACACACACACACACACACACACACACACACACACACACACACACACACACACACACACACACACACATTCCGAAAATATAGGAGTAGATTTGTATGGAAGATTCCAGGAGTAGATTTGTATGGAAGATCCCAGATACTTTTCCAAATGGAGTTATCAACACATCTAGACCAATAGGGTACAACAGAAGGGGTATGTTTTTGGAAAGAATGACCGCACGTTCCCGTTATAATCTCACAGCAGGTAGTAAAGAAGGACGGGCCCCCCGCCAGCGCACGGAAATTGCGTAACAGGCGTAGCGAATACGGAATTGTGGGATCTGACGTTCGCTCGGCACGACAGGCCGCGCGACACGCCATCCGCGAGCGAGTGGAAAAAAACTACAAACCTGACTTTTCTTTAAGCGACGACGACGACGCCGCTCGACACGCCCCTAACGGGGTGTTACCGAATCGAGTGACAGCTCCATCGGCCAATCACGACGGCGGGCTGGCAGCGGCGAGCCAACCGGGTGGCGAGGCGACGGTTTTGTTTTTGTGGTCAGAGTGTTTTGATGCAGTCTGCGATTTTTCTATTGCGTTCTCCTCTCCCCCCCTCTCCCTCCCCCCTTTTCGGAGAGTTGATCCCAAATAGCGTCGATCGGCGTTTCTCTGGCGTGCCGTCACGTAAACCACGACCCGCGGATGCGTGTGACTCGCGTCTCGGAAGGATCCGCCGGCCCGAGTATTGGCCGTAACCCCCCGGCGTCGCGCGCCGCTGTTTGTTTTTTAGCCCCTCGCGCGTTGGCACGCGGCGAATTCCGCAAGCGCGAGGGAGCCGCCGCCGCGCTGCTAAAGCACGCTTGTCCGCACGCCCTGCGCCGCGTCAGCCATGGGCGTCACGTGTTTGGATGCGCCCGGTGTCTCGACTTCCAAGTCGGGAAACGAGGGTTAAGGAGTTTTGCCGAGTTAGCCCCCCGCCTGCGCCGCTCGCGCCGCGGCAGACGCCTTGAGTGACACTTAACACCGTCGCCAGTCTGCACCATCGGGGTTGCCTCTGCACCACGACACACACGCACACACACGTGGACCCAAGTCGTCCCTTTCTATGACACACCCGATTTGCGCGCAGCTAGATTCGGTGGAATCGCTCTTCGACGAACTCCCATATATGTTTTATCTCGGCCTGTTTTTTGTGAACGTCCTCATCCTCTACTACGCCTTTCTGATGGAGTACATCGTCCTGAATGTAGGGATCGTGTTTCTGCCAGAGGACATGGACCAGGCCCTAGTGGATCTGGGGGTGCTGTCCGACCCGGCCTCCGTCCCCTATGATACGGACACGGAGTTGGATGTGTTTGAGGGGTACCTGGAGTAAAGGTGGGGGGGGGGGGAGAGAAGGGACCAGAAGGAGGAGGAGGAGGAGGAGCAGAGGATCCGGGGACGACCCCTCGGCTCAGGGTGGACAGGACCACCTGAAAGCACCCTGGTCTACAACGAGAGGGAAGACTGTCGGAGTGGACGCTGCTGCTTCCGTCTGGTTGCACAGTCATTCATGAAAGAAAGTAGGTGGAGTACAACAAATCATATAGGGCGTACCGTGCATTAGGGGTGTATAGTGCAAAAGGACGGTGTAGTACTTTTGGAGCACAACTGTAATGCTGCCCTATGGGTTTTGCATGGGTAAATCTAACTGAAAGAGTGCTAAAACATAGCAGACAGGTTGTCTGTCTGTTTAGGTTCAGAGCAACCCTGGTGAGACTGTTTCTAACACCATTTCAAATGTGGTAAATTGCAGACAACAACCTTTGCAGCGCTTTCCACTGTAACGCTCTTTCCTTTTCGTTCGCAGGTACTCTCACAGCGATTAAAGACAGCCTGATGATGGATAAAGCACCGCCACTACCACCGATGGAAAGCTACTGCCAGGCAGGAAGGACCGTTTTCTCCTTGTCGGCCATTCTGTTGCCAGTCCAATAGCAATGCACGTGGATGAGATAACGAAGGGGGCTGGCATTCAGCACTTGCATCTCTCCCTCGAAATTAGAAGGAAGCGCAAGTGCTGAAAGTTGGAGAAAATGCTACCTCCTGTGGGCGAACACAGGTCGACCCCTGATACCCGGGAAGTGTTCCAGGCCACCGAGGCTGCAGTCCGTTTACACGCTGTGGCCGGTGGTCATACAACCGGGGTCATCAGCAGACTCAAATATCAGACTGACGTACCAAGTATGCTGTTATTGTTTGGCTTTCATGCCAAATGCCTACCCGGCCTAGGTTTTCCCCAAACACGTTAACTCTCACAGACCACGCTGCTTAGGTGGAAGCCCTTTTTAGTTTTTCACAATGCAAGAAAAAAGTATTCGGAGCAAACGATAACCTTTTGCGTCGCTTCGTTGCAGTTCGCTCATCCTTGAAGCCTGACTTGACGTGTGTCATTTGCAGGCCTTCATATGTCAACATCAGGGATGTAAATACTCTCAGGGCACTGTCCGGGCCCAACCAGTTGTACACTGGACATGTTAGGCCGTAAAACTAGAGCGTAACACACCCATGAATTAATGAATAACATCACGGCCACACTTACTGTAGGTCTTCATCGCCATCCTAGAAAGTACTGAAGTATCAAAGAGTACTTAGTTCAGTTGAATTGAACTTCATCAGAGCTACAGTCCTGACGATGGTCGCTTTTTGTTTGATTTTCTGACATCTGTGGCGATATCGGTAATTGCATCCCAGAGATGCCTTCGAAGTGACTCACCAGTGGTGGTGTGTCAGCACCTTACCCACCGCAGAACAAAAGCAAACGTGGCTGAACCTGAGTTTTACTTATTGGTGTTGTCCTATCTGATGGTAAAGGTCTTCTGATAGCTTGCTCTGTCATATCTGCTTCACTTCTTCAAGCTCAACACGACATGCCTTCTTCCTCATTTGGGCTGCTATGACGAAGACGTAAAAACGTTACGTGCCATATCATTTATTCCGGGAGAATCCTACCGAACAACCGTCATTTAAATATGTAGCTAGAATAAAGCCATGATTTGAATACTAACGGATTAGGTATTGTCTTAAATATAACGGCGAAGGAGCGTCTCGGCTAAGGACTTTTGGTTGCATGTGAATCTTCAGGATTGTAGCTTTAACAAAACCTGGAAACGACATTTTGAAGGGAAACCTCACAAGTGCTTCATATTTCTGACTTTATTTCTTCTTTGTCTGAATATAACTCATTCTTATTTATCGTCTCTGGACGTGTGTCAGATAGGCTAGAGTCCAAGCATGACCTTAGTTGTGTTTTTTTTTTTACATTTTTTTGTTTCAGATGCCGTCTCACTGTTATTTCATGCTTCCTATGAATTCGGCGTCAAGTTGACTGGAGTAAGACTCCCGTCTCTTCTCCGCAGCAAAAGCAAAAACGACTAAACTGGAGATTCATTTAGTTTTATCTCTTACGAATCAGCTGCTTTTCAGTTTGTGTAGTTTGCTCGGGATGTACTACATACTCATGAAGCCTGGAGAGTGCGTCGCAAAACGTGTCTCGTTCAGAGTCGGAGAGGCGCACGTTTTAAGCCTGAATCATTGATCAGCTGATCCAGTTAACTTGGGTTGAACTTTCTCACTGAAGTCGCAGAGTCCTGTTTTCCTGAAACCTCCACCTTGAAAACCACCTGGCGCCTCATGTATCAGGCGGTACTACGGGCAAATGTGTTCACCCCGCACCCATGGGATTTTTTTCAGCCCCTGAACTTTGTCTCAGAGACCAGTGTAGAACCTGGCTAACCCCTGAATTTAGACACCGATTGGCTATCACCCATGTCTTTGCAGGGCCTGGGTGATCGCTGGTTGCAAGAGGTAGACAGTAGATGTTAGGAGGAAGGAATTACCAATAACCATCATGCTTTGCTGCTGACTGTCAGACAATCCTGAGGGCTAAAAAAATTTCCATGGGTGTGTTGGAACACATTTGCCCACAGTAACGACTGATACACGAGGCCCCGGGTCTGACAAACTGCCCATGACACACTACAAGCCATTTGATAAATGGTTTGCCAGTAAACTAAGCTGAACACTCAAGTTTGTACGTACACACTTTAAATTCTAAGTAATTTTTGTACCGCATTGCCGTTTTGTTTTTCTCCAGTTCTTCTGGGTGTGTAGTTGTATTTAATTCCCCTGATTTATTCCTCCCCTTCGTTTCAGATGTCATTCAGCGTAGCACCTTAAAAGCACCGCTTAAATACACCCGGTACAGCTGAACAAGTTGTCTACAAACAAAAAAAAGGCTCTAGCTTCAAACTGGTGCCGCCGATGTGACTTTTACCAGGCTGGCGGATGAATTCCTGACGCCCGTAACTGAGAGGGTCTTCACAGAAAGTTTTCAAGAGTTCACGGACTTGACTTGTTAAATTGTTATCATGCAACTTAAACTGAGTAAATAGATGCTGAGAAGGATTACAAACGAGGATTAAAATTGACACGTCTGAGACGTGTCGTGGATTGGTGCATAGTTATTCCAAGTTTGCTCCATCTCAATGCCTCCGTCACAGACGATAAAACTAAGAGATAAAGGCCAGAAGAAGATGAGTTGCTAGTGAGAACCCCCATGCGTCCTCCATCCTCTGTGACTAGTGCACACGGCCACTGTAACTCTAGTTAATTGGCATGGTAATTTGCATATGAAACCGATCGTTGGTTTGGGTCGTTATGCCGCTGTGTAGTTTATAAGGGTTGGGTTACCTGCAGTCGGGCGTCGTGTCCAGATGAACCGCTTCAACTTTCTGTGATCTCCCTACCTGGATGCTTAAGCATGCATCAAGACGACCTCCATGCACTTTGTTGCAGTTTGCAGTTGTGAACGCACACTCCTCCTATTATACTTCACACAGTACCGAGTCAGTTCAGCGGCGGCACACTCGCGAAATCCAGACAGACAATCTCGCTGACCTCCGCAGGACTTTGGATGACATATGTCGTTTGTGCTGGACTCCTCATTGCAATCACTACACGACCTGAAGACCACGTCTGTCATATCCGCTCTGCCACCCCCCCACCCCACCCTACCCGCCATGACCCGCTCCTGTTGTAATAAGCTAAGGATCTTAACAAAGTTTTATTTTCCAACCTGTATTTAATAAACAACGAGTGAATGCCTACAAGACCTGTTTTTGGTGCTTTTGTCTCCTTCTGTTATAATCAAGATGCCGTCCAGTGCACTTCAGCCTAAACGGTGTCAGATGAGATTCAGCGCTTCCTACTACTACGATGGTGCTGTGCAGGGGAGGCCCGCATGACACGTTAGACACTTCAGCACTGTGGATCACGGAAATCTCATGAAGTCTCTTTTCTCTGCACTTCAACACAGCCCAGTGGGGCCAGTCACTTAATCCTCCAGAAACCAGAAACCAAAAACAACCCTTTCTAAAACAGCCCCATGAACTCTGCTAGTTCATCTTCATCAACATGTCTATTCAATACGTTTAACAGAGAAGCGAACCTGTCGTACCACGTCTACTGTAACCAGGAAAGGGTATTTGAGAAAGTGCAATAAATAAATAAATATTTTTTTTACCTGACTAGGGAAACAATTGGTTCGCAACTCTCTCTTCGTGTCTGACTCCCGTGAGCTTCTGATTTTCTAGAGGGGAGCTGCGTCAAAAGTTCTGCAGTTAATTCGAGAAAATAGTATAAATAGTGTGAGACTGATTCTCCTTCCACCCCTTCAAAATAGAAACACAACATGCAAAAACAATAATACTAGGTATGGCAGGGAATATGACCAACATTTTCAAAGATTAAGTCACTTCTATTCTTTCTTTTTTTGTGTGTTGGTAAAGTTACCCAGTCCTTTATTTTGTCTTGTTTTCTGATTCAAACTAAATCTCCTCCAAGTGCAGCTGGTTCAGGATAGGGCTCTGTTGTATTTAGCAAGACCTAAATGAACCCCCACAGTCGCCATCATACATTCAACCTACCAACCGAACTTCAGTTATGTCCAGCTATCCACTCCATGAAGGTGTGTGCTAGCTGAGGGGAACGTGCACAGATAAGTAAGTAGACTCCAGCTGATCTATTTAATTACCTCCGACTCAAATAAACGGCTCGTCTGCAGCTTGCATTGATGGCTGGGCTTTGCTCTTGTTTTTGCTGCAGTTCTACTTCAAGTGTTTTGTCAATTTATTCATTTTTTTTAAAAAATGCTGAAAGAATTTGTTTTCCTTATTGGTATGGTGTAGTTGCAGTTCTTGCCTTTGCACTAGGTGGCGTACTAGGTAATCCCTGCAGGAGCGTCCTCTCATTTATCTTCCCTATCGAATATTAAAAGCTCAGAGTATGGCCCTCCTCTCCTGCACAACAACAACAACAACAACAACAACAACAACAGCAGCAGCAGCAGCGGTCATCTTTATCTTATGCTTGATTTTCAAAACAGCAATGCATTATTTTAACCTCTAGATGGCGGTAGAAGACCACTCCTTTCATTAAGCGAACGGTTTTCCAAACACTTCCTGGTTGCATTTGGTTCCGGTCCACCTTCCCAGACTTTTTGGTGAATGGACGTGATCTCATCGGTCTAAAACTGCCCAACACCACAATCCGGAGAGTCTCTGGCAATTAATTATACCCGTTTATATCAAACAGAAACGCAATCTCACAATATTTCTCCAAAGGTGAAGCTGAAAGTTTCCAATTGCATGCTGAATATGGAGCTGCCAGGGAAGAGGAGAAGAGGAAGGCCAAAGAGGAGGTTTATGGATGTGGTGAGGGAGGACATGCAGGTGGCTGGTGTGACAGAGGAAGACGCAGAAGACGGGAAGAGATGGAAATGGATGATCCGCTGTAGCGCCCCCTAACGGGAGCAGCTGAAAGTAGTAGTAGTAGTAGTGGTAGTAGTAGTAGTTTCCAATTGCACCAAACGTAAAGGAAGTGTATTTTAAAGTCTCAGTAGACTATATATATATATATATATATATATATATATATATATATATATATATATATATATACTCGTCTGGGGGATTTGTAAGACATCGGTTTGGTTTAATCTGTGACACCTGCTCATTTTGCAGTGAACACGTGGAAACAACACAACGTGTGTCTCATGAACGCCAGTTTGCTGGCGCCTTCTGGGAAGATCTGCATTCCCGGTTGTTCCCTAAATTTGGGAATTTCTCCGAATAAAAAAAAAGAGGATGTGATTTTTTTGCGGGGGCATGCTTGTGACAGATGGAGCACGTGGTTTGGCAGCTAACACAACTATTATTCTTGGCCGGTTGTTTTTACTTAAGAACAGATTCCCGAGAGCGCCGCCATGTTTCACGGGGAAGTGCGTCATTATTTCTCCTCCCCGAGGTTAACCGAGAAGAAGAACGCCCCGGAAGTCCCTGACTTGATGGAACAACGCCCCGGAAGTCCCCGACTTGATAGAAGAACGCCCCGGAAGTCCCCGACTTGATAGAAGAACGCCCCGGAAGTCCCTGACTTGATGGAACAACGCCCCGGAAGTCCCCGACTTGATAGAAGAACGCCCCGGAAGTCCCCGACTTGATAGAAGAAGTAGAACTTGCAGAGAACCCCTAGGACGCCGCCTAATTTCATTTAATTTGAACTTTTTCTTTAAACATTTTTATTTAAAATTTTATCATTGAAATGTTTTTTGTAAATTTTATTCATACTCCTATTTAATTTTAATTTTATGTTTTTAATTTTATTTCATTTTCATTTTCTTTACTTTTATTTCCCCCTCTTTCTTCTGTTTCGTCTTGTCTTTTTGATGTGTGCTTTTTATTTATTCTATTGTTGCACCACAATGGAGTCGTATTGAAAAGTACGATGACAATAAAGGCATTCGATTACATTTTATGTGTTTGTTGTAAGTAGAATTTGAGGTAACACTTTAGTATGGGGAACGTAGTCACCATTAATTAGGTGCTTATTAGCATGCAAATTAGCAACATATTGGCTCTTAATTGGTCATTATTACGTACTCATTAATGCCTTATTCTGCATGGCTTTATTATACCACCAGTAAGCCATTAACTATGAGTTTTCCCTCTATAACCTCAGAAGTATTGCTTACTAGTAGTACCATCTCAATATGCTTTGCTTAGTATGGCCTTTATAAGGTGGTAGTACCACAAGAAGAGTTATTCTCCCTTACTAACACTTAATGAATATGGTCTGTTCTTACATAACAAAACACAAAACTACAAGTGTTCATAGTGTTAAATCACTGTAAATTAAGTTTTTGTTACTTAGGATATGTTCCCCATACTTAAGTGACATCTTGATCATTACTAATTCACTAGTAATTAAGTTTTTGTTACTTAGCATATGTTCCCCATACTTAAGTGACATCTTGATCATGACTAATTCACTAGTAATTAAGTTTTTGTTACTTAGCATATGTTCCCCATACTTAAGTGACATCTTGATCATTACTAATTCACTAGTAATTAAGTTTTTGTTACTTAGGATATGTTCCCCATACTTAAGTGACATCTTGATCATTACTAATTCACTAGTAATTAAGTTTTTGTTACTTAGAATATGTTCCCCATACTAAAGTGACATCTTGATCATTACTAATTCACTAGTAATTAAGTTTTTGTTACTTAGCATATGTTCCCCATACTTAAGTGACATCTTGATCATTACTAATTCACTAGTAATTAAGTTTTTGTTACTTAGGATATGTTCCCCATACTAAAGTGACATCTTGATCATTACTAATTCACTAGTAATTAAGTTTTTGTTACTTAGGATATGTTCCCCATACTTAAGTGACATCTTGATCATTACTAATTCACTAGTAATTAAGTTTTTGTTACTTAGCATATGTTCCCCATACTTAAGTGACATCTTGATCATTACTAATTCACTAGTAATTAAGTTTTTGTTACTTAGAATATGTTCCCCATACTTAAGTGACATCTTGATCTATGCTAATTCACTAGTAATTAAGTTTTTTTATGTTCCCCATACTAAAGTGTTACCGGATTTGATCTTTTCAATAAAAAATGAAACACAAAAATAAATAAATAAATAAATAATTAAAAATTTGATTGCGGAATAAAAATCCCCAACGTGGACCAAATAAGACACACACACACACACACACACACACACACACACACACACACACACACACACACACACACACACACACACACACACACACACACACACACACACAAAAATCCCCACTGTGTCCTGAACTAAGGTGGGTGGGTGGGGGTGGGTGGAGCATTTACCAGAAATCCGAGATGGGGAGGTTCGCTACCGCATGGAGGGTTGTTCTGACGTAGCGCCTCTGTTTGGAAGCGTGGTGCCAGCACGACCGAGGTCACGTCAGAAGACCATCTTGACCCACAGGGGTCTGTGAACCGGAAACCAGACCAAGGGATTTCCGCCAGACTTTTGAAAAGCGTCCAAGGATACCCCCCAAAGCAAACCTGGCCCGACGCCTCCTCTCTGTCCTTTTCCTCACGCGCTTCTGGCCTCTGGCCGCTGTTTGAAACGTGCTGTGTTTGCGCTCATCTTCCCCCGCCATCTTGGGTGGATCCGCGCATATTCCCTACCTTTAAAGACACGTGACGAAGAGGCCAAAAGATCACGTGTTCAAATATCATGATGCCCCTCCCCCTCCCCCTCACCACTACCACGAAACTCAACGAAGAAATATATTGAAGGGCTTCCGGGTAGCGTAGCGGTCTATTCCGTTGCCTAGCAACACGGGGATCGTCGATTCGAATCCCCGTGTTACCTCCGGCTTGGTCGGGCGTCCCTACAGACACAATTGGCCGTGTCTGCGGGTGGGAAGCCGGATGTGGGTTTGTGTCCTGGTCGCTGCACTAGCGCCTCCTGTGAGGTGAAAAGAAGCAGCTGGCGACTCCACATGTATGGGAGGAGGCATGTGGTAGTCTGCAGCCCCCCCCGGATCGGCAGAGGGGGTGGAGCAGAGACCGGGACGGCTCGGAAGAGTGGGGTAATTGGCCGGGTACAACTGGGGAGAAAAAAAGAAAGAAGAAGAAAAAGAAAGGGGGGGCTCAGAAAAGGAAAAAAAAAAGATTCATGTTTATGAATTGGTTCGTTCAGATTCTTCAGGTGACTCTTCAGCTGTTAGGACATCCGTTTCCGTCGTAGCTTAGCAACAAGATACGACCTGTAGCTCAAATCACACAATCCCACAGCAGCAGCAAGAGTCACGCTCACGGATGAGGTACAGCATTGTCAGAGGCAGAAACGAAACTGTGGTGCTTTATTGACAACCGCCGCTAGATGGCGGTGCAGCGGCGCTACCGCCATTTTGGACTGAAACCGCCAATCAATGCACGCCAGTGCAGGTGACTGGCGTGTGACAAAGACAAGCGCACAAAAAGTCAGTCGTCTACATCAGTGTTTCTCAACCGGGGGTCCGCGGACCCCTAGTGGTCGGTGGTGTAATTGCAAGGGGTCCGTGAAAATAAAATATCTTTAAAAAAAAGATCCTATGACATTTATAGAAATAGGATTATTTTACTCAAATGTGACTGAGACCTTTATCTACCGAAACTATAAAGGCTAACAGGACTTTTTTCTCTAATTACATCTGTTTCACAAGTGTCATTTATTGTATTTTAATAAGAGATCTCGCTCCCGTTTGCATTGGTAAAAGTTACTGCATAAAAATTCTGTTTTGCTACATATATCTGAAAGTTACTGCATAAAAATTCTGTTTTGTTACATATATCTGAAAGTTACTGAATACATATTCTGTTTTGTTACATATATCTGAAAGTTACTGAATACATATTCTGTTTTGTTACATATATCTGAAAGTTACTGAATACATATTCTGTTTTGTTACATCTATCTGAAAGTTACTGAATACATATTCTGTTTTGTTACATCTATCTGAAAGTTACTGAATACATATTCTGTTTTGTTACATATATCTGAAAGTTACTGAATACATATTCTGTTTTGTTACATATATCTGAAAGTTACTGAATACATATTCTGTGTTGTTACATCTATCTGAAAGTTACTGAATACATATTCTGTGTTGTTACATATATCTGAAAGTTACTGCATAAGAATTCTGTTTTGTTACATATATCTGAAAGTTACTGAATACATATTCTGTTTTGTTACATATATCTGAAAGTTACTGAATACATATTCTGTGTTGTTACATATATCTGAAAGTTACTGAATACATATTCTGTTTTGTTACATATATCTGAAAGTTACTGAACACATATTCTGTTTTGTTACATATATCTGAAAGTTACTGCATAAGAATTCTGTTTTGTTACATATATCTGAAAGTTACTGCATAAGAATTCTGTTTTGTTACATATATCTGAAAGTTACTGCATAAGAATTCTGTTTTGTTAACTATATCTAAGTTACAACTGAAAGCTCTTATTTTTGCCCCAAAGAGTGAATAAATGCTATAATGCAATTTAAAATGCAGTTTCTACTGTTTCTATCAAATTGCAACCCCCCTCCCCCAAGATCAGGTGGAGGGGTCCTCAGGGTAGATCAAAAATACGCAGGGGGTCCAGGACCCCAAAAAGGTTGAGAACCACTGGTCTACATGGTTGGACGGCAGGGGCGATTCTAGGATCAGAGCTTTAGGGGTGCTGAGCACCCAGAGTGCTGGCCGGCCAGGCAAGATAAATTTGGGGGGGGGTGGATCAAACCATTTTCGAAGCATGGGGGGGGGTGCTGTATTTTTATTGTTAAAATATTACGTTTAAACCATATACTGGATATGGTTTTGACATTTCTTCAGCTTATTAAACATGGACATACAGCAAAAAAATAAAAAATATCTTCAATTTTAGGGGCGCTGGGGTTCGATTTAGGGGTGCCGCAGCACCCCCAAAAAATGGGCTAGAAACGCCTATGTTGGACGACTCGATGCGGATCAGAATTCACCACGTCTTACGCACCCAAACTCTCACGGCCAATCCAGAAGCGCAAGGTACAATTCCTCCAAATAAGTCACCAGCAAATTGTATGACACTCCCTAACGATACCAGTGACGTCACCACACCAGACCGACACGTTCCACTGCTCTCAGGATCTGGATTTGATACCGTTGGCGAAACCAGAGATCCTCTATTTAAAAAAACGTTATATTGTGGCGAATTCTACTGGCGCGTTCCTGGTGGAAGTCAGGGGGTTCATTTGCATATTACCCACGATGCAACTGAAGAGAGGTCCATTATTTGATCACGTCACAATAGAACGAAACCCGTGAAAGGTCACAGAAAGGTGAATCACTTCATCTGGACACAATGTTTACTGAGAGAAACGTGACCTCTTTAGTCTCACCTGACTGTAGGTAACCCCACCCTTATAAACACTACAGTGGCTGTAGGTACCCCCACCCTTATAAACACTACAGTGACTGCAGGTACCCCCACCCTTATAAACACTACAGTGGCTGCAGGTACCCCCACCCTTATAAACAATACAGTGGCTGCAGGTACCCCCACCCTTATAAACAATACAGTGACTGCAGGTACCCCACCCTTATAAACACTACAGTGGCTGCAGGTACCCCCACCCTTATAAACAATACAGTGACTGTAGGTACCCCACCCTTATAAACAATGCAGTGGCTGCAGGTACCCCACCCTTATAAACCCTACAGTGACTGCAGGTACCCCCACCCTTATAAACACTACAGTGACTGCAGGTACCCCCACCCTTATAAACACTACAGTGACTGCAGGTACCCCCACCCTTATAAACACTACAGTGACTGCAGGTACCCCCACCCTTATAAACACTACAGTGACTGCAGGTACCCCCACCCTTATAAACACTACAGTGACTGCAGGTACCCCCACCCTTATAAACACTACAGTGACTGCAGGTACCCCCACCCTTATAAACACTACAGTGGCTGCAGGTACCCCCACCCTTATAAACAATACAGTGACTGCAGGTACCCCACCCTTATAAACAATACAGTGGCTGCAGGTGTCCCCACCCTTATAAACACTACAGTGGCTGTAGGTACCCCCACCCTTATAAACACTACAGTGACTGCAGGTACCCCACCCTTATAAACACTACAGTGACTGTAGGTACCCCCACCCTTATAAACACTACAGTGACTGCAGGTACCCCACCCTTATAAACAATACAGTGACTGTAGGTACCCCACCCTTATAAACAATACAGTGACTGCAGGTACCCCACCCTTATAAACACTACAGTGACTGTAGGTACCCCACCCTTATAAACAATACAGTGACTGTAGGTACCCCACCCTTATAAACAATACAGTGACTGCAGGTACCCCACCCTTATAAACAATACAGTGGCTGCAGGTACCCCACCCTTATAAACAATACAGTGGCTGCAGGTGTCCCCACCCTTATAAACACTACAGTGGCTGTAGGTACCCCCACCCTTATAAACACTACAGTGACTGCAGGTACCCCACCCTTATAAACACTACAGTGACTGTAGGTACCCCCACCCTTATAAACACTACAGTGACTGCAGGTACCCCACCCTTATAAACACTACAGTGACTGCAGGTACCCCACCCTTATAAACAATACAGTGACTGCAGGTACCCCACCCTTATAAACACTACAGTGACTGTAGGTACCCCACCCTTATAAACAAT
Organism: Lampris incognitus; assembly: GCF_029633865.1. Taxonomy (NCBI): domain Eukaryota; kingdom Metazoa; phylum Chordata; class Actinopteri; order Lampriformes; family Lampridae; genus Lampris; species Lampris incognitus. The sequence goes on from NC_079220.1 coordinate 6,470,157, forward strand.
ACAGTGACTGTAGGTACCCCACCCTTATAAACAATACAGTGACTGCAGGTACCCCACCCTTATAAACAACACAGTGGCTGCAGGTACCCCACCCTTTTCAACAATACAGTGACTGCAGGTAACCCCACCCTTATAAACAATACAGTGACTGCAGGTACCCCACCCTTATAAACAATACAGTGACTGCAGGTACCCCACCCTTATAAACAATACAGTGACTGCAGGTAACCCCACCCTTATAAACAATACAGTGACTGCAGGTACCCCACCCTTATAAACAACACAGTGGCTGCAGGTACCCCACCCTTTTCAACAATACAGTGACTGCAGGTAACCCCACCCTTATAAACAATACAGTGGCATAACGACCAGCTTCATATGCAAATTACGGTGAGCATTTGGGTGTGTGTCATTATTTAAGCACACAGGCTGCATTGGAACAAGAGTCACAAATTAAATATCGGCCTGCAGCCTTCAAGCAGAAAGCAAAGCAGCATAAAAGAAAAGAGAAAGTCATTTCTAATCCGAGGGACCGTATGAAATGTGCAGCCTTGTGCCCTCATTTGGGTCTGCAGTGCTGCAGGTATGACGGAAAGCAAAAGCGTTGCAGCATTTCAGCAGAGGCCCTGGCTACATCAGCACAACAACACTGGCACTGCTGATAACTAAAGCGCTGCTGTGCTGATCATTTTCAAAAGGCTGGTTTTGATTTGGCATCTATGTTTTGTTTCTTGTGGCATGCCCGTGGCTCCCAAACCGGGATCCAAAGACCACCAGGACCACCAGAGGTGCTTGAGACGGCAACAGGGGGTTCCCAGCAAAAGGGCAAATAGATGGATGTCGCCTTTATTATGCTAACTTCCAGGGGATGTAGAATATCCTCAGAGGGGATTCATTCTTTCAGACAGAGGCCTCTCAGACACAGACAGGTCTGTGGTCTACTGGGCTTCTATTCTGGACCTCCTTGACGTGAACAAGTTTGAGATTCCCTGGTTTCAAAGTCCCACGAGTGGCGGAGTTTTCTAGTTTACTGCCCACTTTTTGCTTCTCTGGGAAACGGGGCAAAAAGTTATGTTCTGTCATTATGTTATGTTATGTTATGTCATGTTATGTTATGTTATGTTATGTCATGTTATGTTATGTTATGTCATGTTATGTCATGTTGTTATGTTATGTTATGTTATGATGTCATGTCATGTTATGTCATGTCATATCATGTTATGTTATGCCATGTTATGTTATGTTATGCCATGTTATGTCATGTTATGATGTCATGTTATGTTATGACGTCATGTCATGTTATGTTATGTTGTCTTGTTATGTCATGTCATGTTCGTGTTGTTATGCCACGTTATATTATGTTATGTCATGTTATGTTATGTTATGATGTCATGTCATGTTATGTTATATGCTGTTATGTTGTGTCATGTTATGTCATGTCATGTTATGTCATGTTATGCCATGATCTCATGTCATGTTGTTATGTTATGATGTCTTGTTATGTCATGTCATGCTCGTGTTGTTATGCCATGTTATATTATGTTGTGTTATGTTATGTTATGTCATGTCATGATATGCCATGTTATGTTATGTCATGTTATGTCATGATGTCATTTTATGTTATGTCATGTCATGTTATGATGTCATGTCATGTCATGTTATGTTATGATGTCATGTCATGTTATGTTATGTTGTGTCATGTTATGTCATGTCATGTTATGTCATGTTATGCCATGATCTCATGTCATGTTGTTATGTTATGATGTCTTGTTATGTCATGTCATGCTCGTGTTGTTATGCCATGTTATATTATGTTGTGTTATGTTATGTTATATTATAATAAGTTAATGTGAATACGTTAATCATTGTAAATCACATTTCGGTGGCCTTACGCATACAGAATAGGCAGCGGTTGTACAGAAAACGGCTTGTATTTGACCAGGAATGTAAAGCGCTTTGAGTGGCTGTTGCAGCTAGAAAAGCGCTGTATAAAATGCAACTTGACTGATTGATTGACAGATTATGTGGAGTTTGCATGTTCTCCCCCTGTGTGTGTTGGGTTTCCTCCCACAGTCCAAAGACATGTAGGTCAGGTGGATCAACCGTATGAAATTGTCCCTAGGTGTGAATGTGTGTGTGTGTGTGTGTGTGTGTGTGGGCCCTGCGGTGGCGTGGCGGCCTGTCCAGGGTGTCTCCCTGCCTGCCGCCCAATGACTGCTGGGACAGGCTCCAGCATCCCCCTGACCCTGAGAGCAGGATAAGCGGTTCAGATAATGGATGAATGGATGCACAGTGCATAACTTGTTACCCATACATATTCTTGGATAGATATTGTCTACTACTACTACCACTACTACCACCACTACTACCACTACTTTTGGCTGCTCCCATTAGGGGGCGCCACAGCGGATCATCCATCTCCATCTCTTCCTGTCTTCTGCGTCTTCCTCTGTCACACCAGCCACCTGCATGTCCTCCCTCACCACATCCATAAACCTCCTCTTTGGCCTTCCTCTTCTCCTCTTCCCTGGCAGCTCCATATTCAGCATCCTTCTCCCAATATACCCAGCATCTCTCCTCCACACATGTCCAAACCATCTCAATCTTGCCTCTCTTGCTTTGTCTCCAAACCGTCCAACCTGAGCTGTCCCTCTAATATACTCGTTCCTAATCCTGTCCTTCTTCATCACTCCCAGTGAAAATCTTATCATCTTCATCTCTGCCACCTCCAGCTCCACCTCCTGTCTTTTCATCAGTGCCACTGTCTCCAAACCATATAACATAGCTGGTCTCACAACCATCTTGTAAACCTTCCCTTTAACTCTTGCTGGTACCCTTCTGTCGCAAATCACTCCTGACACTCTTCTCCACCCACTCCACCCTGCCTGCACCCTCTCCTTCACCTCTCTACTGCACTCCCCGTTACTTTGGACAGTTGACCCCAAGTATTTAAACTCATCCACCTTCATCACCTCTACTCCTTGCATCCTCACCATTCCACTGTCCTCCCTCTCATTCAAATATAGGTATTACATCTTGCTCCAACTGACTGTCATTCCTCTTCTCTCCAGTGCATACCTCCACCTCTCCAGGCTCTCCTCCACCTGCGCCCTACTCTCACTACAGATCACAATGTCATCCACAAACATCACAGTCCACGGAGACTCCTGCCTGATCTCGTCCCTCAACCTGTCCATCACCATTACAAACAAGAAAGGGCTCAGAGCCGATCCTTGACGTAATCCCACCTCCACCTTGAACCCACCTGTCAATATCTATCCACCCTTCGACAGATATTGTTTATCAAAAATAAATCAAACTAAAGCAAAAGCAACCACAGACATGTTGTACAGTGTTTGTGAGGTTTTCCCCCCCACTGCAGTTATTTTCCGAAAGCCGCTTATCTTCCCCTTTCACTGTTTACATCTGCTTGCTGCTGCACACTTCCTGTTTCATATGGGGACTAATAAAGCATATTCTAATCTATTTTGGCCCATATGGAAGTTTTTGGGGGTTTGTTTGTCCCCCCCCCCCATCACATCAACGGGCACAAAGGTGTACTAAGGATAGGAAAGGCCTGTTCTCAATCTTTCTCAAGCGTTGAGTCGTTTGGTTGATAAGTGACAGTTTGTGAAGAAATACATGATCAATTTAGTATCACCAAGGTGTCACTTTTCAACCAAATACAGAACAGAAACACACTGGAAGGAAGTGAAAGGAAGATTTTAGATAAAGCTGTGCGTGTAAAAACGTGAGACTCGATTATCAAAGCATAAAAACACGCACCCCACGGTGCGTGTGTGGAAATATACATATACATAATATATATATAAAAATCCAATGGGTCAAGGAAATTCTTTATGAGACAGTCTCATAAAGAATTTCCTTGACTCGCTGGATTATTTTGCTCCTTATTTGTTAAGCGCTTTCCTTACCGTTGAGCGTTTCTTTTAACAAACACACACAAAACACACGCACAAAATGCCTTTCACAATGAATATCCAGGTAACAGAAACTAACCTGACCTCGAATGCACGGCCTGTTTGATATCTGTGCGCAGATTTTCAACAGTATTCATGTCTGGGGACTGCGGTGGTCAGTCCAGAACCTTCTTCCATCTTTCCTGGGGGTACCTCATGGTACATTTCAGGGCCCACTACAGATAGTTGTTTTGCTGAAATACCCTACCTCCCTTCAACTGCAATGTCTGGACTGACCTCCGAACATTACCCTCTGGAGCAGGGGTGAGCAGTCTTATCCAGAAAGGGCCGGTGTGGGTGAAGGTTTTTGCTCAAACCAAGCAGTTACACACCTGATCCCACTAATCAACCAGTGGAGTCTTTGCTGAGGAACTTGATGAGGACACACAGGTGTGTAACTGCTTGGTTGCAACAAAAACCTTCACCCACGCCAGCCCTTTCTGGATAAGCGTGTCCACCCCTGCTCTAGAATTTCTTGATAATTTGGGGGAATCCATTCTTCCTTCCACCCGCACAACATTTCCTGTGCCGCCAGCTGCCACAACCCCAAAGCATGACGGGTCCACCTCCGCGATGAGCAGCTGGCAAGGTGTTCTTCTCTACAAATGCTTTGCCCTTGGGGAGAAATGCTCAGAAAGACCCACACAATCACTGCAAAAGAATAGCAGTTTCATGGCCAAAAGGGTACCATTATCCCGGCTATTTAAATGAACTCCCACGTTTAGTAGAGATGGAGGGAAGATCAAGTCATCAGATGACAGCTCAGAAAGGAATTTAAATGTTTTTCCCTTTAATATCCAAACGTGAAACGACCCCCAATTCTGTTGCAAATCTAGAAAGACAACTGAACTTGGTAAAAAAAAAAACCTGCTTTTATTTGTGTTAGTGTCATGGATCTTAAAATGCAAAGCAGCTCACAGTTAACAGAGTGCAAACCAAAACTGCAAAAAGTGCATTTACAGTGCCATCACACTTTGACAAAACAGAGTCGCACAGACTGATTTAAAATAAACAGTAAAAAAATAAGCGGATTTGTAGTAACACAAGATACAGCATCGTCGACAAAGTGGTAAAATCAGTGTAAATCGTTGTGCAAATATCTCGTATCTTACACCAACAACACCCACACACCTCCCAAAGTAAATAGCAGCCTCTCAAATTCTCTCTCTCTCTCAATCATACATACACACACACACACATAATCACAGCATTCCATGAAATTCCTGAAATACTGAGTTCATACCAGAATCAGAACCAGAAACCCGTTAGCATTTCATTTCCACAGACCACAGCAGCGCAACACAATGACAAAAACACATATCCAAGTACACATATATTCAACCTAACACACATATCTAAACTAAACCACAAAAAAAAAATCACTGCCCAGGAGAACGAGGGCCAGCCAGGATGACCGTCGGATATACCGGTCTGCATGGGCTAGCGGTTAGCTTAGCCTGCCCCGCGTCCACGTCCTGCCAGACCGCCCTCGGTGTTTCCTCTTCGGGCGCAGCTCCGGGCAGGGCCGTGGTCCCTGAGCCTACAGGACGCAGCAGACCAGGCTCCCTCAGCCGACCCAGCACCAGCTCTCCCAGCTAGACACCTTCGACACACCTCCACACGACGACACTAGAAACCCAGTCGAGGCCAGGCGAGGCCTCCGCCAGACCGCCAGACCAGACTGGAACTGCCGGTACCAGTGGAGGAACAAGGTCATGTCCTGCATGTGTTTGGGGGACCTTCTAATGGTAAAGGATCCTGTGGTCCCGCTGCTGAAGTCTCTCGAACGTTCCACATGGAATATACTGGTTCCACATCCTGAGGGGGAATACAGGATTCATATCAGTTAAGTTCATCATTTCCTTAAAGTCTATCAAATTCTTTTTTCTTTTTTTTTGGTTGATTATCTTTTCCACTCCAGACTTTTTTAAAATTATTATTATTATCATTATTATCACAATCCAATCTCTCTCCCTGCAAGTTTATTTCTGTGTTTTTTAACTAAAGCTGACTGCTCTGCCATCATTTCCAGCCAACACAAGCCGCGTTAGCTTAAAAGTGAGTTTACCAAGAACGTCACTCGCCGTCGCTAAAACGCGTCAGTTGTGCAAAGAAAGTTTGTTAATTTAGGGGTCATCACAACAATAACAAAGAATTTGGTAACACTTTAGTATGGGGAACATATTCTAAGTAAAAAAACTTAATTACTAGTGAAATAGTAATGATCAAGATGTCACTTTAGTATGGGGAACATATCCTAAGTAACAAAACATAATTACTAGGGAATTAGTAATGATCAAGATGTCACTTTAGTATGGGGAACATATTCTAAGTAACAACAACTGAATTTAGAGTAATTTAATACTATGAACACTTGTAGTTTTGTGTGTTGTTATGTAAGAACAGACCATATTCATTAAGTGTTAGTAAGGGAGAATAACTCTTCTTGTGGTACTACCACCTTATAAAGTCCATACTAAGCAAAGCATATTGAGATGGTACTACTGATAAGCAATACTTCTGAGGTTATAGAGGGAAAACTCATAGTTAATGGCTTCCGGTTGTATAATAAGGCCATGCGGAATACGGCATTAATAAGTGCTTCATAAAGACCAACGAAGAGCCAATATGTTGCTAATTTGCATGCTAATACGCACCTAATTAATGGTGTATATGTTCCCCATACTAAAGTGTTACCAAGAAATTTATTCAGCCAAAACACCACAGCAATACCGGTCCGCCATGCCGGAGTAATTCTGCAGAACAGACCGGGCGTCTATCCCAGGCGGACACGTGGCCTGTCTTGCCCGAACACGTTTCAGGGTTGAAAGAAGCTGAGGTTATTTTAAAGTCACGGCCAGCGAACTGTAACATGACATATATCTGTAATGTGAAGAGCCAACAGACGGCAGACACCTGTAGACTTATCGCGGCTTCCTGTTTACCCCAGGAGGCGCCCCCACCCATCTCTTCCCCACATCCATACGTTGCTATGTATATACCATCACTACATCTCCGCCTTTCTTTTTTTTTATCACTTTAGTTTTTATTGAAGTTTTTAGGTCAATACAAACATGGCATCCGTATTCAGAAGTAAACATTAAATTATCTCCATTTACTTGCACACAAGCCCAACAGGGCAACTCAAAACAAACAAACAAAAAAACACACAAAAAACTGAACTACAAGAGCTTCCTGTGGGACTAACTTTCCAGTCTTAAGTGTTGTCATGAATTATGTTGTCGCGTGTTTGCTCCTTAAACCATGTCCATTTCTTCCACTGGTCTTTCATCCGAGGTACTGTGAGTCTCAATCGATGAGTCAGTTTTTCCATTGTATGAATGTCCTCCACTATTTCCATCCATTGTCCTTGTGTGGGGGCCTTCTTGGCAGCAATCAGCAGTATCTTAACCAACCATCTATCACTTGGCCCTATATCGTCGTTTTTAAAATTACAGAGATAGAGGGTCATATAGCACTTAGGGAAGTCATATCCAAGTACCTTTTGTACTACATCATGAACCATCTCCCAAAACATCGCTAGCTTATTACCTTTCCAAAATATATGCGAGTGGTCTACATCCTCTGTTCCACATTTCCTCCAGCATGACATTTGGTGCTGGAGTATCTATTTTGGATTTTTGGTGTAGTAAAAAAACGTGTCAGATTTTTCCAGGAGAATTCCCTCCATATCCGCGAACTAGTGGAGGATTGATGGACTTTCCACATATTCTGCCAGTCCTCCTCTGCAATTTCTGTGCCAAATTCTAATTCCCATTGTTCTTTTATATATGTAGTTGAGTGTTTATTAGTTGTGAGAGCTTGATATAGTACAGATATAGTCCTAGATTTTCTCCCTTTATATGCGTTAATTATAATTTGAATCACACTGTTCACCTCCACGGAGGGTCCTCCCCTGATACGTTTGTTGTAATAATCCCTTAATTGTAAATATCTAAAGAAGTCATGATTCTCCAAATCAAACTTGTCTTTCATACCCTGAAAACTCTCCATCTCCCCTTTTTCCTCTAGAGTGCACCATGCTGTGATTCCCCAGTTAACCCACAGTTTAAAAACTGTATCATGCCTCGCTGGAGTAAAGTCTCTATCATATGCTACCCATCTCAATAACAGTATCTCATCTTGTAATTTGTTGATTTTTATCAATTTAAACCATAACTCCAGTGTAAATAATGTGACTGAATCCATGTGGGTTTTTGTTTTCTTGTATACTTCTTTATCCCCTAAAATATTCTGGATAGGGTACCCACCATATTCCCTTTCCATGACTTTCCACTTGGCCATGTAATCTTGCCTACACCAGTCAACAGCATATCTCAGCTGGGCAGCTTTGAAATATTCTTTTAGATTTGGTAAACCCATACCTCCCTTTTCCTTTGAGAGTTGGAGAGTTTCATACCTTACTCTGGGCTTCTTCCCTCCCCAAATAAATCTAGATATTGTCCTATCCCACCTATCAAATTGAGCTTGAGTCACCTCTACAGGCAACGATTGGAATAGGTAAAGAAGCCTTGGTAGAATATTCATTCTAACTGTCTCAATTCTTGAGCTGAAGTCAAGTGGCAGAGTGGACCATCTATCAATATCCTTGTGCATCACATCGTTGATCTTGCCGTAATTTGCTTTATGTAATTTAGACAATTCCTTGGTAATGTAAATTCTCAAATATTTGATTTTGTTTAGATTCCAATTAAAGTCAAATTTTCCCTTGAATTCTGTGGTTGCAGTATATTGAGAACTAGCACCTGTGTTTTTGAGATGTTAATTTTATATCCAGATAAATGACCATATAGTTCTAGTTGCTTCATTAGTTGAGGGAGTGATGTATGTGGTTGCTCAAGATAGGCTATGACATCATCAGCAAATAGCCCCACCTTGTGGACAGTGCCATTCACTGTCATTCCATTAATTCCTTCATTTTGGCGAATGGCCTCCGCTAAAGGCTCAATGAATAACGCGAACAGTGTGGGAGACAAACAGCATCCTTGTCTTGTCGACCTCTGCAAACTGAACTTGTCCGTTAGACTCCCGTTTATTTTAATCCGAGCATTAGGTTGTTGATATAATGTTTTAATGCACTGTGTTGACTTATTGCTGAACCCTAGTCGTTCCAATACTGCATACTCTGGTGACCCACATCTATATAACTAGAGACATTCACCTAAGAGGACGGTGTACCTTTAAGGGAAGAGGCGAGGGGTCAGATAATGCACTTCCGCTTACGGTTCAGTGTCATTGTCGAATGTATGACATGCTAAGTTGGAGCTACTAAACTACCTCGACTACGTCTACTCTCACGTCTCCTGTCTCGTTGTTTTCTAACTCCACAATACAAAAAATTACAAGACACCCGATCGAATGCTTTTTCTGCATCTAAACTTACTAATAGTGTAGCTTGTTTTCTCTTACTCGCTTGATCAACAATATGTAATGTCCTTCTGATATTATCCTGCGTTTGTCTTTCTCTCATGAATCCTGTTTGATCTTCATCTATCAAATCACCTATGAATGAGTTTAACCGTTTGGAGATAATTGTCGTATATATTTTATAATCTACATTTAATAATGAAATAGGTCTGTAGTTCCCACAATATTCTTTATCCTTTCCCGGTTTTGGAATGACTGTGATTATTGCCTCTGACCATGATGGTGGTATCTTATTATTGTGAAGTGTCCAATTGAAGGATCTCAGAAGTATCGGTGCCAGCTCTTCCCTAAACACTTTGCACCATTCTGCAGGGTATCCATCGCTGCCCGGGCTTCTATTGTTTTTCAAAGAATTTATTGCATCTATCACCTCTTCCATCTTGATGTCAGCTGTTAATTTGTCATTTTGGAGCCGTCCAATTGAGTGTAAATCTAATGAATTCAAAAAGGTATTAATTTCCGCTTCGGGTGCAGGTGTGGGTTGTGAATATAGCTCTTTATAATATCCCAAAAATATGTCCTCTATGCTTTCTGGTATATTCGTAAACTCATTTGAATGGGGGTCTCTGATTTTATGTATATGGCCTACTGCTTGCTGTTGGCGAATACGTTTTGCCAACAGTTTAGTTGCGCGCGGGCCTGTTTCATAATATCTTTGTTTGAGAAACAAGCTTTTTTTCTCAACTTCATCCAACAGTTCTTTAGTAATGTCTGACCTCTCCATTTCTCTTAACCTGTCCGTATTCTTTCTGGATATAATTGATCTTGCCTTTTTGATCAATGCTGAATGCGCTGTTAACTTTCCCCTGATGACCGCCCTCATGGCATCCCAAAATATTGTTGGGTCTACTTCCCCATTGCTGTTTTCTTCTAGATATGCCCGAATATCCGTCTTTAACATAATCTTACTCTGCTCACTATTCAGTAGACCCACATTAAACCTCCAAACCGTATTTCGCTTTCTACAATTCAAATTCATTTCTAAATATACTGGATTGTGATCTACATCTCCGCCTTTAAGCGAAGTATCAGCATGCCTTCAAATAGCTGTTATCTGCTTTTCCTGTGCTTACAAATAAACATGAGTTCCACTTTTTCACTTATGACTATGTAATAACCACTGTTACCGCACTTGCCAGGATGATGTTTCCCTTCAACACTATAAACCATTGAGACCAACTTACTTGTGTAGTGTGTGATTCTTTCTTTTTTTTTTGGACCCCCCCCCCTTTTCTTCCCAATTGCACCTGGCCCCAATTGCAATCACCCCACTCTTCTGAGCCATCCCGGTTGCTGCTCCACCCCCTCTGTCCATTTAGTCCATTTAGGGAGGGCTGCAGACTACCACATGCCTCCTCTGAAACGTGGTGTCGCCACCCGCTTCTTTTCCCCCGACAGTGAGGAGTTTCGCCAGGGGACGTAGCGCGTGCGAGGATCACACTGTTCCTCCCAGTCCCCCCTCCCCGAACAGGCGCCCCGACTGACCAGAGGAGGCGCTAGTGCAGCGACCAGGACACACACCCACATCCGGCTTCCCACCCGCAGACACGGCTAATTGTGTCTGTAGGGACGCCCGACCAAGCCGGAAGTAACACGGGGATTCGAACCAGCGATCCCCATGTTGGTAGGCAACGGAATAGACCGCTACGCCACCCGGACACCCGTGTGTGATATTCTTAAAACAAAACTAAGAACACAGGATGTGTTTCTCTACCTAGGAGTCAGGGAGGACGACCTGGCACCTTGAAGCTGTGCAGGTATTATTCTGCCCTGTATCACTACAGCTTTCTATCTATGGGACTGGTGACTAGAGGTCCAATCTGACTGGAGAAACTGTTGCTCCTGCAAGCTTGGCCAGGGTTTTGTCGATGACAGGCAAGGTGTGTCTTCGCCAATAGACATGCTCATTAACGTAGGTGAGATCAATGCAGATCCTGAGCCTTTCATTGGGCTTAAGCAGCACAACCATCTGCGCACCAAGCTGTGGGCTCTTCAATGGGCGCAACCACTCCCATCTTCTCCATCCTCATGGAGTTCTGCTTTAACCTTTGTCAGTCATCAGTAGTGGTACTCGACGTGGCAGCGACAAAGCGTCAGGCTTGGCTCCCTCCTTCAGCTTAATTCTGGACTCCCCTTGCAGGCATCCCAGGCCTGTGAAGACTTTGGCTTCCAGCTGTCTGATGTCAGCCAACAGCTCCTGAATACTGTCAACTGGGCACGGTAACTGCAGTGCCTCGATTTCTGGCAGGCCAAGCAGAGGAGTAGCTAACCTTTGTATCACAAACGCATGTTTCTACGTTGTCCGGACCTTGTATTCTGTGACACCATTGAACTGTCCTCTCACCTTTAGAGGGTGTTTCTTGGTCCACGTAGTGCCTTAGTTCCTCTGGTGAGTAGGCCACGCTCTTTGTCTGAGTAAATGGTAGCTGGAATGGCCGTCACTTCCGCACCAGAGTTCAGCTTAAAAAAGGTGGTTTGTTGCCCATTTAACTTCAGCGTCTTCTGCCAGGTTTTTGAATGAGCTCCCATGGACACTTGTCCTAGGAAAACAGTCTTCACCTCCCGTTTCTGGATTGCATCCACTGTGCCTGATGTACAAACAGCTGCATAATGGCCTTTCTTATGTCATTTCCTGCACTCTGCTTCCCGTGCAGCACAGTTCAGGGAATGCGTTGGAGCTTTGCCATATCGTCCACAGCTCTTCTGTCCTTGTTGGAACTCCTTTGACCCTTGCCATGGCCACTTGTTCCTGTCTGGCTTTCTCTGTGAAACTCTTTCTTGAATTTCACCATGTCCACATGTGCTTTTTTTCTGGTCTGTGTTAGTAGTCTCGCGCAGAGTGGGTTGCCGTTTCATGCTGTCTGATTTTTAGGACAGCTTTTGCCAGGGTTAGTCCACCATCCAGCTGCAGCCTCTCTGACAGACTGTAGTGTCTTATACCTGCCACTAACCTGTCCCTAATCATTTCCCCCTGCATACTGACAGTGTTCTGCCCGTTTATACGGTGCAGAGATGAATGATTCAGCTGACCCCCCTGGCATCTTTTGTGAAACCAAGCCTGTTCATAGACCACTTTATGTTTGCAAATGAAGTATTTCTCAAAAGCATCTCGTACTGCGCTGTAGTACTTCTTTTGGTCTGCTTCATTTACGCCCAGCGGGCTCAAGATGTCATCAGCTTTATCACCCATAGCGTAAACTATCGAGTTTGCTTGATATTCTTTAGGCCTTTTATTCGCTCAAGCGGCAGTCCAGAGCCTTTCAAACTGGCGAAGCCAGTTGGGTCAATTATAGATAAGTCTGAGAAATCAAAATGTTCAGGTAGGCTTATGGAGAACAGGGAATCCATTGTTTGTTTGTTTCTTTTTCTCTTTTTATTTCATCCACCCCACCCCACTCCCCACTCCTGGCTGGCTCCTAGCACACAGCCTCTACCCAACTCGCTAGCTCTCTCCTACACTACAGTTTCTAACTGCTAGCTAGCTTAACTTATCTCCGACTGGGACTTACTCCACACAGTTATCCACTTTTGCTTTCCACAAAATCGTTCTTCTTGGGCTCCGACATGATCTGTGACGGGATTCAGTTCTGACACCATGTCACATGATATATTCCTGTACTGTGAGGAGCCAACAGACAGGAGGCAGGTGTAGCCTTTTTGCAACTTTATCAACTTCCTGTTTGCCCCCCCCCGACCCCATCTCTTCCCAAAAATCCATACCATCCATCCATTATCTGAACTGCTTATCCTGCTCCCATCACCAACTTAAAGTCCTGCAAACGAAGAGGCTGATTGGCCTTTTTATTTATTTATTAACAAGAAGTGGCGATGCCAGACCCCCGAATCACTGGACAAAATGTGAAAAGCAGTCAGGGTGAGTGAAAGCAAGTGGCGAACAGTGATAGCAGATGAATTCCTGCGTTACCAACTGGCACCCCTGAGTGCTACGTATGAATCATGTAGTAGTAGCAGGAGTAGCCATATATTTGCTAAGCAGTAAGCATATCATAGCCACGAGTGCACGTCATGGCAAGTGCACTTAGCGTAAGTGCACATTAGATCATCAAGAGGCGATGAATATGAGACTCAAAATACAAAGATTTACACTAACTCATATCTGTATAACAGACATATTGCCATCATAAGAGCATAAAATATCAGGTACAGGTCGGAGGAGGACACAGAAGAAGACGTGTATAGTTGGTTTCTCAGCAAGTAAGGGCCCAACAGCAATGGCCAGCACCCAGCCACATTAGCTCTAATACCACCAGAGACCATTTACGGATGAATGTAGGTTCAGTGCAGGTCGGCTTTTCGACCTTTCTTTCAGGAATTGAAGAGACTTCTTAACATTTCTTCATTGGAGCCCTCTGGGATGCCACTGGCCAGGACTTCACCCAATTTCACCTTGGGGATGAATAAAGTATTTCTGATTCTGATTTCCTCAAGTTTAACGCTAATATTATTGTTCGAATAATAATAGAGAGGCGTCCGGGTAGCGTAGTGGGCAATTCAGTTGCCTGCCGACACGGGGCTCGCCGGTTCGAATCCCCGCGTTACCTCTGGCTTGGTCGGGCGTCCCTACGGACAAAATTGGCCGTGTCTGTGGGTGGGAAGCCGGGTGTGGGCATTTGGGAAACTCCTCACCGTCAGGTGAAAAGAAGCGGCTGGTGACTCCACATGTATGGGAGGAGGCATGAGGTAGTCTGCAGCCCTCCCCGGATCGGCAGAGGGGGTGGAGCAGCGACCGGGATGGCTCAGACAGTGGGGTGATTGGGCAGGTGCAATTGCGGAGAAAAAGGGGAACCCCTCCCCCAAAAAAGAGGGGAACCCCCCCCTAAAAAAACGAATAATAATGGAGGAAATAGAGGTGGCACTAAGCTGCTGGTGGACACTGCTGGCCCTCCTGACCCAAAATCAGACAGGATGACTGGCCTTTGGCTGTTTTGTCTCCGTTGACAATAATCCGGTTGCTACTGCAAATGCCTGTAGACTCAGATCAGGCACATGGTCCAGCAGCGATAACAGAAGCCGTCGCCCAAGCTTAGCGATGTGCTCTCAAGGCTCGGTGGCACAGCGCCAGAAGTTACTACACGGGCTTTTTAGTGTATTTGTGGGAATAACAGCCAATCTGGTCTGCCGCGCACAGTACGGTAAGGGTTGTTAATTGCATTTTTCACAAAAGTACGATCTTCCATCGCAAGCAGGATGCAATGATTGGGACGAGAACGTTTGATGTTTCCACGACAACCGAGCCGGTGACTGGATCAGAGGTCACTGAAGTTCAACCCGCTCTCAGGCCGGTGTTTTTTGTTCCGCTTTTGTAGGTCTTCAAGGGAATTTTGGAAATGATTCAAAATAAATCAGAGGAACTAAAAGTAATTTCCCCTTTCCCACATTCCTTCCTATTCACAAACACACACAGACACACACATGCACACACACACACACACGCACACACTGCTCTCACCTCAGGCTCCTGATCCACGGACAGTGTCTCAGACTGGCTCCTAGACTCTCTGCTCCTACGTTGGTCAGCTTGTTGTACATCACACTGTGAGACAAGATTTAAACAACGTCAGTCTTTATTTATACAGTACAATGATTGGGATGGAATGCCCAAATCGGAGAACCCCCCCTCCCCCCCCCCATGTTTGATTTACACATTAATTTGCCACCTGAACACAAGAGAGCGGCATTGAGAACAGGTCTGGTGACGTAATTCAAACTCCATTCACCTCCCAGCAGGGAGGGCTGGGGACGAGGATGGCATTACAAGGGATTTTTCGTCTCCTTTTTTTTACCCCCCCCCCCCAATTGTATCCAGCCAATTACCACACTCTTTTGAGCTGCCCCTGTCGCTGCTCCACCCCCTCTGCCGATCCGGGGAGGGCTGCAGACTACCACATGCCTCCTCCCATACATGTGGAGTCGCCAGCCGCTTCTTTTCACCTGACAGTGAGGAGTTTCGCCAGGGGGACGTAACACACGGGGGGGGGATCACGCTGTTCCCCCTCCCCCCCGGACAGGTTCCCCGACAGACCAGAGGAGGCGCTAGTGCAGCGACCAGGGCGCATACCCACATCCGCCTTCCCACCCGCAGACACGGCCGATTGTGTCTCTGTAGGGACGCCCGACCGGGCCGGAGGTAACACGGGGATTCAATCCGGCGAGTCCCGTGTTGTTAGGCAATGGAGTCGACCGCTACGCTACCTGGACGCCCGAGATTTTTGTCTGTGTGTGTGTGTGTGTGTGTGTGTGTGATGGCCTGGCAGCCTGTCCAGGGTGCCTCCCCACCTGCTGCCCAATGACTGCTGGGATAGGCTCCAGCACCCCCGCCACCCTGAGAGCAGGATAAGTGGGTCGGATGATGGATGGATGGTTTTAAGTTGTAGAGCTGAAAGGGTTTGTATTTGGATCCCGTGCCGGTCCACTATGGACTCCACACAGACGGGTATGTCCTGCTGCACACTGCTGTGGTCTTGTAGACTGTGATATATAGTAACGACTACATACTGTTGTTGTCCCGTTTCATATTCAAACCGTCTTGTGTTTTGAGCACTGAACCAAGGTCAGCCGTGTGACTTACGGAAAGACGCCAACTGCCTCGCCACGCAGGACCGATCTGGATGCCTGAGACGACGACAACAACTAAAGGCGCGAGGGGCGGCTCGCGGACGAACGGTTAGGGAGCAGATGTGGTGTTGTGCGATTAAATCTACAGAGTAGGCAAGAAAAGCTGCGGTCGGGAAATTATGATGTGAAACCGCCTGCCTTCCCCCGGCTGCCCCCCTGCAGCCCTGCCCCACGCAACAGTTCACCCACACACACACACACACACACACACATCACATGGACCCACACCAGGAAACCCCTCTGACATTTCTGCATTTACAACTTTCCATCTAGCACGCACTTGACATGTCGAGTGCAACACACAGCCGGGCTCAACGGTATCGCTTTTCCACAGGAAGACGTGCGGGGCGCCCCCTCTGTCAAAACTCCAGCAGCACAGAACGACACTCGGGGGCACATTTACAATTCGGAAAGAGCAGACTCGATCACATTTCTCCTATTAACTTGTTTTTGTTTTCTTTTATTTGGGGGGGGGGGGGGGGGTTCCACACTTTTCTCCCCAGTTGTACCCGGCCAATTACCCCACTCTTCCGAGCCGTCCCGGGTCGCTGCTCCGCCCCCCTCTGC
This sequence comes from Lampris incognitus, assembly GCF_029633865.1. NCBI lineage: Eukaryota > Metazoa > Chordata > Actinopteri > Lampriformes > Lampridae > Lampris > Lampris incognitus. The sequence continues at coordinate 6,486,788 of NC_079220.1, forward strand.
CGAGCCGGGGAGGTGCTGCAGACCACCACACGCCTCCTCCCATACATGTGGCGTCGCCAGCCGCTTCTTTTCACCTGACAGTGAGGAGTTTCGCCAGGGGGGGGGGTGTAGCACGTGGGAGGATCACGCTATTCCCCCCAGTTCCCCCTCCCCTCTGGACAGGCGCCTTGACCGACCAGAGGAGGCGCTAGTGCAGCTACCGGGACGCATACCCACATCCGGCTTCCCACCCACAGACACGGCCAATTGGGTCTGTAGGGACGCCCGACCAAGCCGGCGGTATCACGGCGTAGCGAATTCGGGGGGCAGCCGGAAACCGCCACAGCCGGGAGGCGAACCGGTGTCTCCCGCACCACAGGCGACTGCGTCAACCAGTCGACTAAAGGGTCCGACCCGTTTGCCAAGGGCTAGCGAGTCTTTTCATCCATGCACCTTACAATGGGGATTCGTGTTGGTAGGCAACGGGACAGACCGCTACGCTACCCAGATGCCCCCCCTAATTTCTCGTATTAATTAATGAACTTTGCTGCCTTCAATTTTCGGGAAAGTTCTTCTTTAATCGTGTCCGCTTCTTGGACAAATATAAGCACATCGCTTCTGGTCGTCATCAGACGGGGTGATACCGATCACGGTTTGGTTTTAAAGCGACACTACACAAGTTTGGCACAGTAGCAGCGCCAGTTGGCTGTGAGCGGTACTTCCTCAGTGCGTTACAGGATGTGGTAAAAGACCAAGGCTTGACGCCAAAATATCCACTTTACTGTCGGCTGTACTAACCTGTTCCCATCTACTGAGGCCCGTCAGAGCTCTGTCTGCTTGTTGCCGGCAATATCGCAAGACTAAATGTACAGACAGGTGACAAATGAACCCGAACGCTTGACCCCTACAGTGAGGGGGTCTGGGGGCTCTGTTGTGCTGTGGGGGCATTTTCCTGGCATGGTTTGGGTCCACTCGTCCCCTTAGAGGGAAGGGTCACTGCAACTCAATACAAAGTGATCACCTGCATGATCACCTTTATCATATGATGAGACATGTCTATCCTGATGGGAGTGGTCTCTTCCAGGAGGACAATGCCCCCATCTGCAGGGCATGAGGGGTCACTGAATGGTTTGACGAGGATGAAAATGATGTAACTCACATGCTATGGCCTTCACAGTCACCTCATATCAACGCAGTTGAACACCTATGGGAGGTTTTGGACCGACGTGTTAGACAGCACTCGTCTTTGTGGATTTAGAGAAAGCATATGACAGGGTGCCGAGAGAGGAGGTGTGGTATCGTATGAGGAAGTCAGGAGTTGCAGAGAAGTATGTAGGAGTGGTGCAGGATATGTATGAGGGCAGTGTGATAGTGGTGAGGTGTGCGGTTGGAATGACAGATGGGTTCAAGGTGGAGGTGGGATTACGTCAAGGATCGGCTCAGAACCCTTTCTTGTTTGTAATGGTGATGGACAGGTTGACGGACGAGATCAGGCAGGAGTCTCCATGGACTATGATGTTTGCGGATGACATTGTGATCTGTAGTGAGAGTAGGGTGGAGGTGGAGGAGAGCTTGGAGAGGTGGAGGTATGCACTGGAGAGAAGAGGAATGAAAGTCAGTAGGAGCAAGATGGAATACCTATGTGTGAATGAGAGGGAGGACAGTGGAATGGTGAGGATGCAAGGAGTAGAGGTGATGAAGGTGGATGAGTTTAAATACTTGGGGTCAACTGTCCAAAGTAACGGGGAGTGCAGTAGAGAGGTGAAGAAGAGAGTGCAGGCAGGGTGGAGTGGGTGGAGAAGAGTGTCAGGAGTGATGTGTGACAGAAGGGTACCAGCAAGAGTTAAAGGGAAGGTTTACAAGATGGTTGTGAGACCAGCTATGTTGTATGGTTTGGAGACAGTGACACTGATGAAAAGACAGGAGGTGGAGCTGGAGGTGGAGGAGTTGAAGATGCTAAGATTTTCATTGGGGGTGACGAAGAAGGACAGGATTAGGAACGAGTATATTAGAGGGACAGCTCAGGTTGGACGGTTTGGAGACAAAGCAAGAGAGGCAAGACTGAGTTGGTTTGGACATGTGTGGAGGAGAGATGCTGGGTATATTGGGAGAAGGATGCTGAATATGGAGCTGCCAGGGAAGAGGTGAAGAGGAAGGCCAAAGAGGAGGTTTATGGATGTGGCGAGGGAGGACATGCAGGTGGCTGGTGTGACAGAGGAAGATGCAGAGGACAGGAAGAAATGGAAACGGATGATCCGCTGTGGCGACCCCTAACGGGAGCAGCCGAAAGTAGTAGTAGTAGTAGTGGTAGTAGTAGTAGTAGTAGTAGTAGTAGTAGTAGTAGTAGTAGTGTTAAGCAGCACTCTCCACCACCATCATCAAAACACCAAATGACGGAATATCTTCTGGTAGAATGGCGTCCATCCCTCCAGTAGAGTCCAGACTTGTAGAATCTATGACAAGGAGCATTGAAGCGGTTCTGGAGGCTCCTGGTGGCCCAACACCTGACTAAGACACGTTATGTTGGGTTTTACTTGCATTTGTCACCCGTCTGTACATGTGATATATGAGAGGACCGGGTGGCTATGCCACATTTACATCATATGGGAGAAATCAGGAGGACAGGAAGTCTGCAATTTCTCTGAATTATAGGCGCTTACACTAGGTACTCATAGTGGACGTGAGCAACAAAAACAAAGAAATACAGCTGCCATCCCAGACTGACACCAAGTAGTCATTAATGTTCACAATTTATTCACTAATGCTTCATCAGCAAATACTGAAATTAGCTTGCTAGCGCTGGTGAACGTTAGCGACCCACTATGGCTGCACCCAATCTCGGAATGTATTGAAGCAGAACTCAACAATTTCAGTTAATCACACAAAGAGTAGTGTCTGCAGATGCCCGTTATGGTGAATCCCCCCCCCCCTATTGTACACGGCTAATTACCCCACTCTCCCGAGCTGTACCGGTTGTTACCCCACCCCCTCTGCTGATCCGGGGAGGGCTGCAGACTACCACATGTCTCCTCCGATACATGTGGAGTCACCAGCCGCTTCTTTTCACCTGATAATGAGGAGTTTCACCAGGGGGACGTAGCGCACGGGAGGATCATCCTATTCCCCCCCGAACAGGCACTCCGACCGACCAGAGGAGGCGCTAGTGCAGCGACCAGGACACATATACCCACATCCGGCAATTGTGTCTGTAGGGACACTCGACCAAGCCGGAGGTAACACGGGGATTCGAACCGGCGATCCCCATGTTGGGAGCTAGGGTGAATATTAACTGAATTTATGAATTAATCACTGTGGATACGACTCCCACAGATGCTTGTGATTTTACTGTCGCACTTGGGAGCAACTGTTTGGGGGCAAAATGCATGTAAAATGCCCACCCAGTCAAGCCCAGCGCACGTGCACACACACACACACATGCACACACACATGCACACACACACACACACTTACTCCAGGTCAGTGAGAGAGGCCATCTGAGGAAGGAATGCAGCAAGACTCTTTGCTCCAACATCAGAAATCAAATTACTGCAGAGACTAAAAACACACAGAGACAGAGAAGTTAGCAAAAGTGTGTGTATGTGAGTGTGTGTGTGTGTGTGTGTGTGTGTGTGTGTGTGTGTGTGTGTGTGTGTGTGTGTGTGTGTGTGTGTGTGTGTGTGTGTGTGTGTGTGTGTGTGTGTGTGTGTGTGTGTGTACCTGAGACAGTGTAGAGAAGGTGGGGATCCCAGGGCAGGTGCCAGGTCCTTCAGGCCCTGGTCTCCGATACAGCTCTGGGAGAGACTGGAGAAAAAAGGCAGAGAAGAGGAAACACGTGGTTTAATATGCCGGAGAAACTGGGGCGACCGGGTAGCGTGGTGGTGGGCTATTCCGTCGTCTGCCAACACGGGGATCGCCGGTTCGAATCCCCGTGTTACCTACGGCTTGGTCGGGCGTCCCTACAGACCCGCCGTGTCTGCGGGCGAGAAGCCGGAAGTGGGTATGTGTCCCGGTCGCTGCACTAGCGCCTCCTCTGGTCGGTCAAGGCGCCTGTTCGGGGGGAATAGCGTGATCCTCCCACGCGCTACGTCCCCCTGGTGAAACTCCTCACTGTCAGGTGAAAAGAAGCGGCTGGCGACTCCACATGTATGGGAGGAGGCATGTGGTAGTCTGCAGCCCTCCCCGGATCAGCAGAGGGGGTGGAGCAGAGACCGGGACGGCTCAGAAGAGTGGGGTAATTGGTCCGATACAACTGGGGAGAAAAAGGTGGCCGCCATTTGGATGCTGCCTGCCCTTCCTCTCCTCACATCAGTTTTTCTTTTATGACATGATGATGCTGGTGGCGTGGCTTGGGTCCTGGACTGCTCCGTTGGCACGTGGACCCTGCCTGGCATCCTGTGCATCACGTTCTTCTTAAATGTTATGTCCATTATAATTCTGTTATCCTCTTTCAGTGTTGTATTATGTAAATTTCATGAACACAACATCCATTGCACGCTGTCCGTCTCGGGAGAGAGATCCCTCCTCTGTTGCTCTCCCTGAGCTTTCTTCCTATTTTTCTCCCTGTTAAAGGGTTTCTATTTTAGGGAGTCGTTCCTTATCCGATGAGAGGGTCTAAGGACAGGATGTTGTGTTGCTGTTAAGCCCACCGAGGCAAATTTGTAATTTGTGATTTTGGGCTATACAAATAAAATTGATTTGATTTGATAATAATATGAACATGCTGGAGAAGTTAAAGAAAAATTAAAAGAAGATCACACGATCACACCACATGATCACACCACAAGATCACACCACATGATTAGACCACATGATTAGAGAACAGGAAGCCAGTGATTATGCTCAACTTGTCAACAAACTGCTGCTGCGGCCAATTAAGCTCTTTAAAGACTGTTAAGTGTGTGTGTGTGTGTGTGTGTGTGTGTGTGTGTGTGTAAGTGTGTGTAAGTGTGTGTAAGTGTGTGTAAGTGTTCATGTCCGAGTGGCTCAGCTGGTACAAGGCCTCAGAGGTCCAGCCCTCCTGATCAGACTGTCTTTACTCCAGGTTGAACTAAGCACGCCCAGGCGACCATGTTGACGCAGTAAGGGTCATTTACACGCCCTGGTCATTGACATGCTTTTTCAAAACAAGCCCCACCCCCTTACCCCATTGGTTGTAATGTTTTCTACCCCACCATGGGTTGCTGTGCATCGTAACAACCTACCCCGTTGGTTGTAATAGTTCACACATCTTCTCCTCTGATCGGTTGCTGTCCACCGAGATAAGTGGCGTGACGCGGGGCGACGTATACTGTGTGTTTTCTTTGTTTGTTTTTTTTAAAATTTATTTCTGATTTTTCCCTTTTTCTCCCAATTTAGCGGCCAATCGATCCCTATTTTAATTCCAACACCCACCCTCGTGCTGCGTGCGTTCGCCAGCTGCATCTCTCCGGTCGGCAGTCTCGAAGGAGTCGCCTCGCCACTTTCGTGACGAGGCGACTCCGGGCCGAACCGCTGCTTTTTCCCCACACACACAGAGACGCATTCACGTGACGAACACAAGCCGACTCCGCCCCCCTCCCGAAGACAGCGTTGCCAATGATTGCTGCTTCATCGAGTCCGGCCATAGTCGGATCTGACGAGACCGGGGGCGCGAAACCCTGGTCGAAACCCCAGCAACGCCCTCCAGCTCCTCCTGGGGGATCCCGAGGTGTTCCCAGGCCAGATTGGATATGTAGTCCCTCCAGCGAGCTCTGGGTCTACCCCGGGGTCTCCTTCCAGTTGGCCGTGCCCAGTAAACCTCCAAAGGAAGACGCCCAGGAGGCGTCCTAATTAGATGCCCGACCCACCTCAACTGGCTTCTTCGATAGGAAGGAGCAGCGGCTCTACTCTGAGCTCCCTCCGGATGTCCGAGCTCCTCACCCTATCTCTAAGGCTGAGCCCAGACACCCTACGGAGGAAACTCATTTCAGCCACTTGTATCCACGATCTCACCCTTTCGGTCACTACCCAAAGCTCCTGACCATAGGTGAGGGCTGGAACGAAGACTGACTGGTAAATTGAGACCTTCGCCTCCCGGCTCAGCTCCCTCTTCACCACAACGGTCCGGCACAACGTCCACATTACTGCTGATGCTGCACCAATCCGCCTGTCAGTCTCCCGCTCCATCCTACCCTCACTCGTGAACAAGACCCCGAGATACCTGAACTCCTTCCAAGTACAAGTATTTGTAATAAATAATAATATGGCTATTATGACAACCCATCAACTTTGCTGTCGTAATACTGACATCACAACGCAATGCTGTAATACACAATAAGTATGTATGTGTATCCATGTATATGGATATATATATTTTTCTCTCTCCTTTTCTACTTGTGATGTGAACTCAAACCGGATGTGCGTTAAACGGTGCTTTGTGAACCACACACTGCTAAGCTGAATAAAATGACGGTACGAAGAACACAGAAATAAAGACAAGACGCTTACTTCAGTATCTCCAGCGAAGACATCGACTGTAAAACCTCAGCCAGTCTCGCTACTCCGCTGTCTCCTATTTTGCTGTTCTCCAAACTGCAGGAGAAAGACGTTGGTAAATATGAGGAACACACACACACACACACACACACAGACACACAACACTGAGATATAAATGTGTGTGAGTACTGACTCTAGGTGCTGTAGGTTGCATAGGCGTGGCAGGAGCTCGCATAACAAAGGAAGAGCCAGGGGGCCATTCTCTGGACCAAGACTAGAGAGAGAGAGACAGAGACAGAAAGTCTTAATCGCTCTTATTTCCTCCACCATCATCATCATCATCATCATCATCATCATCATCACCATTAGCATTCTGAATGATCCGTCTCAGCGGTTATTGACTCAGGTCCTCAGGTACCACCAGTACCGCTGGGTTTCTATCCTACCAGGAAGTTTATTACATTCACCTCCCTGACCAGGAATAAAAAAGGGGGGGTGTAGGGGTGGCGTAGTAGTCTATTCCGTTGTCTACCAACACAGGGATCGCCGGTTTGAATCCCCATGTTACCTCCGGCTTGGCCGGGCGTCCCTACAGACACAACTGGCCGTGTCTGCGGGTGGGATGAGGATGTGGGTGGGAAAAGGATGTGGGTATGTGTACTGGTTGCTGCAATGGCGCCTCCTCTGGTCGGTTGGGGCACCTGTTTTGGGGGGGGGGACTGAGGGGAATAAGCGTGATACTCCCACGTGCTACGTATGTCCCCCTGGCGAAACTCCTCACTGTCAGGTGAAAAGAAGCGGCTGGCGACTCCACATGTAGGAGGCATGTGGTAGTCTGCACCCCCCCCCCCGCCCAGATCGGCAGAAGGGGTGGAGCAGAGACCGGGATGACTCGGAAGAGTGGGGTAATTGGCCAAGTACAATTGGGGAGAAAAAGGGGAGGGGGGAAATCCACGACATACCTGGCAAAACAGAAAACTAGAACTGCCTCTGTGTGTGTGTGGTGGCGGAGGTCGGGGTGGTGGCGGAGGTCGGGGTGGGGGTGGGGTTGGGGGGGGTCAGTGTATGTGATTAAATGTCAGCGTTTCTTACTCAAATTCCAGTTTAAGAAGTTCTCCCACCGCAGGCACTCCCTCCGCAAAGATGGCGTCCGATTTGCTGGATCTGAGAGACAACAACACCAGAATCAACCAATCAACTCAGACTTGGTTTATGTGGCGCAGCTCGTACGTTAAAATGAAATACGGTACGCCCCGCCGCGAGGAAAAGAGCGTTGATGAACAGTCGACAAAGGCTGGGGGAAAAAGAGCGAAACAAACGCAAAAAGCTTAAAGAAGCAATGTGTGGGGGGCATCCGGGTAGTGTAGCAGTCTATTCTGTTGCCTAGCAACATGGGGATCACCGGTTCAAATCCCCCTGTTACCTCCGGCTCGGTCGGACGTCCCTATAGACACAATTGGCTGTGTCTGCGGGTGGGAAGCCGGATGTGGGCATGTGTCCTGGTCGCCGCAGTAGCGCCTCCTATGGTCGGTCGGGGGCACCTTTTCGGGGAGGGGGGGACTGGGGGGAATAGCGTGATCCTCCCACGTGCTACGTCCCCCTGGTGAAACTCCTCACTGTCAGGTGAAAAGAAGCGGCTGGCGACTCCACATGTATGGGAGGAGGCATGTGGTAGTCTGCAGCCCTCCCCGGATCGGCATCGGGGGTGGCTTAGAAGAGTGGGACAATTGGCCGGGTACAACTGGGGAGAAGAGGGTGGAACCCCCCCTCCCAAATAAAACAAAACAAAAACAAGTTAATACGAGAAATGTGATAAAGTCTGCTATTTCGGGATTGTAAATGTGGGAGAAAAAGGGGGTAAAATCCACACAAAAAAGGGATGTGAAAGCGATTGAAAATTAAACAAATGGAAAAAGGAAAGACCTCAGAATAAATAAACAGAGAAGTAAACACATACATACATTAAAAAGTAGCAATAACAATTGACCCTAAGTAAAGGCAACAATAATAGACGGTTAAAAGCTTCGGCTGCCCTCAGATCCAACGGGAGACTGTTGGGGCCCCTAAGTGCTAAAAGCAGCTTCACCGTGAGTCTGGGCGTTTCTAAATGAGGGCACTTGTCTTGTTTTGTTCTCGTAAACTCGTGAAATGTCATCTTTCGCAGCCCCAATCCTGTCCCAAAACAAAAGTTCTCATTTAGGCAAGAACGCTCGACGCGCCCAGATGAGTTCTCGATTCGCCCACCAAATGGAGGAGTCGTTGGATGGCGACTTGGCAGACTTGAGAGAAACAAAAGACCCCACACTCATTTCCACCTTAACAGCAATCGCAGAGAAAAGCAAAGCCCGCAAACGTTAAGTTCTTATATTTCTCGCGCTACAACTTATTAACACGGGGATCCTGGTCCAAATCCCCATGTTGCCTCCGGCTTGGTCGGGCATCCCTACAAACACAATTGGCCGTGTCTGCGGGTGGGAAGCCGGATGTGGGCACTAGCGCCTTCTCTGGTCAGTCGGGGTGCCTGTTCGGGGGAGATGGGGAACTTGGGGGAATGGCGTGATCCTCCCACATGCTACGTCCCCCAGGCGAAACTCCTCACTGTCAGGTGAAAAGAAGCGGCTGGTGACTCCACATGTATCGCAGGAGACATGTGGTAGTCTGCAGCCCTCCCCGAATCAGCAGAAGGGGCGGAACAGCGACTGGGAAGGCTCGGAAAAGTGGGGTAATTGGCCAGATAAAAGTGTGGGGGGGGGGGGATTTTCCAAAAAAAAATTAGTTATGAGAAATGTGTGGTGAGAAATCAAGAGTATATGCTAAATATTTTCCCTCTTTGGAAAGAGTAATACCGATATGAGAATCTGCGTCCACTTTTTCAGAGCCTTTCAGAAACCCTGCTAGCTCAGCGTATCGCACAATACCACCCAATTCCTCTCATCTCAAACTGTACATTGAGCATTTTATGTGTTAGCAATCTTGCTAGGTTGTACTCCCAAATCCAGTTTGTCAAGCGCATACTCCTCACCAACGAATGTTTGCACTTGGGAGTACTCAGAACCTATTGATCAACACATGGTGTTCATGTAGGAGGTAGTGAGGAGCAGAGAGTTAGTGGAACTGAGGGGTCTACCAGGGACATACTGTAGTTCATCAGCATAGCAGGAACATGAATAATACAGCTGGCATGTTTTGTCTCTTCCTGCATGCCTCTTCGGGTGTCTCACCTGTCTGTCAGCCTCCTGCATGTATGTATGCTGACCAGGTGTGCCAGGTCTTCTATATGACACACCCGTGTGGCCCTCAGAGGGTTGATGGTAAATTTGGACACTGCCCCTTGAAGTAGTTCCTCCTCCCCGCTCTCCTCTAGCTCCTCCCACAGAGCAATGACATCAGCAATACAGGCCCTGGAATTAAATGCATCCCAAATTTCAGTCTGGAAAGATTTTGTCTTGGAGATGAAGCTTGGCTAAACGGATTTAACAAGAAACATTAAAACAAGAAGCATATCATCCTGTGCATGTTAGAAATTTTAAATCTAAACTCATTGTGATGGATTACGTCACTCTTAAGTTGAGCATGTCAAAGTTACAGCCAGATATGAGGATGGGATTTTTCAACCCACTAGGTCAACCTCAAATCCAGAGCTGTAGTCACTGTGTTTAGATAAATATCCAATCGTCCGCGAAGGAGTTCTGGTCCCCACCCAACTGATGACACCCATAACACAAACAAATGCCTATTGAACTTTGCCAGATCACAATGAGGGGGAAAAATTGTGAGCTGACTTTGCTAGGCAAACACCAATGAAATTACCACTATCACTACAGGTGTCATTAGATTAGACAAAAACAACAATCTTCAGGACTGTGGCTATAAATCAAAACAAATCTATATTTTGCCCAGTTTCAAATGAGGGTTGATTTGCATAGTGAAAATTACCTGTATGCACAGATGTTGCTGAGCCCCACCAGAGTCCTGATCCCGGAGATCTGTATCCCGGTGTCTTCCAGATCCAAACAGCTTATTCTGACTCCAGGCCCACCTAGGCCCAGAACCTTACCCACCACAAACACATCCGGCGGGTCGAGGGCAACGCCGTGGAACGAGAGGCTTCCCAGAAGGTTCCTGGCGAGGCAATGGGCCAGTGTTCCTCTGCTACTATCCCTGCTGCCGTCCCTGTGGGCAACACTCATGTTGTAAATGCATTGACAGACCTCTAGGAGCTTGGCGGGAGTAAGGTCACCAGGGGAAAGGCTTTCCAGGCGTTTAGTCAGTAAAGCCCGCTTGGTCACCATCGTGTCCCTGGACACTCTCGATCTGCGTTTGTCATGCTCATGTACGTTTGTCTTGTTTTGGAGCAGCAAACCAACAAAAAACTTCTGTGTTAGATGCATTTCCTCCCTCTGCGTGCGCCGACGCCCCTTTGAGCCTGACTCGAAAAGAGAGGTCTGTTGGAGGAATGACCGCTCTACTGCAGTCCTGTGGAGAGAGATAGAGAGAGAATTTAAGCCCTGGAGATAAAAAATAGAAAGTGAGAAAGACAGACTTTGTCCTTTAACCTACTTTATTTAAACATATATCTACCACACACACTCCCACAAACACCCACCTCTCACAACACATTCTCACTCCTTACTCCTCCGCATCCCACCCACACCTGACCAACCACACAAAACACCTCCCCTTCCCCAGCTATACATAAAATGATATACCCCTAAGGATTATACATTTACATAACCCAGCCAATGAGGATGCACAAGCCAGTGCATCCTTAGTGCCCGTCCCAAGCCCGGATAAATGGGGAGGGTTGCGTCAGGAAGGGCATCTGGTGTAAAATCTTTGCCAAATCAAATATGCGGATCATAAATCAGATTCCCATACCGGATCGGTTAAGGCCTGGGTTACCAATGACCGCCACTGGTACTGTTGGCCAGCAGGGTGCCGGTGGAAACTGCTACTGTTGGGTGAAGGAGAACGAGAGGGGGAAGGCATGTCTAGAGGCAGTGGGAGAGGAGGCTGGAACTTTAAATGTTGGCACTATGACCGGTGAAGGGAGAGAGCTGGCTGATATGATGGCGAGAAGAGAGGTAGATATACTGAGTGTGCAAGAGACCAGGTGGAAGGGGAGTAAGACCAGGATCATTGGAGATGGATTAAAACTCTTCTACCATGGTGGGGATGGGGGTAATTCTGAGGGAAGAGTATGTCAAGAGTGTGTTGGAGGTGAAGAGAGTGTCGGACAGAGTGATTGAGTATGAAGCTGGAAATTGCTGAAGGTGTGATGATGAATGTTATCAGAGCATATGCCCCGCAAGTTGGGTGTGAGATGGAAGAGAGAGAAGAATTCTGGAGTGAGTTGGATGAAGTAGTGGAGAGTGTACCCAAGGAGAGAGTGGTAACTGGAGTGGACTTAAGTGGGCATGTTGGTGAAGAGAACTGAGGTGATGAGGAGGTGATGGGTAGGTATGGTGTCAAGGAGAGGAATGTGGAAGGACAGATGGTGGTGGATTTTGCAAAAAGGATTGAAATAGCTGTGGTGAATACATATTTCAAGAAGAGGGAGGAACACAGGGTGATGTATAAGAGTGGAAGAAGATACACACAGGTGGACTATATCTTATGTAGGAGGCGCGATACAAAAGGGATTGGAGACTGCAAGGTGGTGACAGGGGAGAACGTAGCTAGGCAGCATCAGATGGTGGTCTGTAGGATGACTTTGGAGACCAAGAAGAGGAAGAGAGTGAAGGCAGAGCCGAAGATCAATTGGTGGAAGCTGAAGAAGGAAGACTGTTGTGTGGAGTTCAGGGAGGAGGAGTTAAGACAGGCACTGGGTGGTGGTGAAGAGTTGCCGGAAGGTTGGGCAACCACTGCAGAAATAGTGAGGACACACCAAGTACCTTCCTAGCTGTCTAGCTAGGAAGGTCAGCTATCTGGACAGAGGAAGGAAGACAAGGAGACTTGGTGGTGGAATGAGGAAGTCCAGCAAAGCATGCAGATGAAATGGTTGGCAAAGAAGAATTGGGAGTCGGAGAGATGAAGAAAGTAGACAGGAGTACAAGGAGATGCAACATAAAGTGAAGAGAGAGGTGGCAAAGGCAAAGGAAAAGGCATACATATGAGAGGTTAGACACTAAGGAAAGAGAAAAGAACTTGTACCGATTGGCTAGACAGAGGGACCGAGCTGAAAAGGATGTGCAGCAGGTTAGGGCGATCATGGATAGAGAAGGAAATGTGCTGAAAAGCGTGGAGAGTGTGCTGAGAAGGTGGAAGGAGTACTTTGAGGGACTGATGAATGAAGAGAGAGAGAGAGAGGTTGGATGATGTGAGGACATTGAATCAGGAAGTGCGGTGGATTAGCATGAAGAATGTGAGGGCAACTATGAAGAGGATGAAGAGTGGAAAGGCAGTTGGTCCCGATGACATACCTGTGGAGGCATGTAAGTGTTCAGGAGAGATGGCAGTGGACTTTTTAACTAGATTATTTAACATAATCGTGGAAAATGAGAGGATGCCCGAGAAGTGGAGAAGAAGCATACTGGTGCTGTTTTTCAAGAATAAGGGAGATGTGCAGAACTGTAGCAACTACAGAGGTATAAAGTTGATCAGCCACAGCATGAAGATATGGGAAAGAGTAGTAGAAGCTAGGTTAAGAGGAGAGTTGACAATTAGCAAGCAGCAGTATGGTTTCTTACCAAGAAAGAGCACCACAGATGTGATGTTTGCTTTGAGAATGTTGATGGAGAAGTACAGAGAAGGTCAGAAGGAGTTTCATTGTCTTTAGAGAAAGCATATGACAGGGTGTCAAGAGAGGAGATGTAGTATTGTATGAAGAAGTCAGGAGTGGCAGTGAAGTATGTAGGAGTGGTGCAAGATATGTATGAGGGAAGAGTGACAGTGGTGAGGTGTGCGATTGGAATGACAGATGGGTTCAAGGTGGAGGTCAGATTACATCAAGGATCAGCTCTGAGCCTTTTCTTGTTTTCAGTGGTGATGGACAGGTTGACAGATGAGATCAGGCAGGAGTCTCCATGGACTATGATGTTTGTGGATGACATTGTGATCTGTAGCGAGAATAGGGTGCAGGTTGAGGAGAGCTTGGACAGGTGGAGGTATCCATTGGAGAGAAGAGGAATGAAAGTCAGTCGGAGCAAGACGGAATACCTATGCGTGAATGAGAGAGAGGACAGCAGAATGGTCAGGATGCAAGGAGTGGAGGTGACGAAGGCATATGAGTTTAAATACTTGGGGTCAACTGTACAAAGTAACAGGGAGGGCAGAAGAGAGGTGAAGAAGAGAGTGCAGGCAGGGTGGAGTGGGTGGAGAAGAGTGTCAGGAGTGATTTGTGACAGAAGGGTACCAGCAAGAGTTAAAGGGAAGGTTTACAAGATGGTTGTGAGACCAGCTATGTTATATGGTTTGGAGACAGTGGCACTGATGAAAAGACAGGAGGTGGAGCTGGAGGTGGCAGAGGTGAAGATGATAAGATTTTCATTGGGAGTGACGAAGAAGGACAAGATTAGGAACGAGTATATTAGAGGGACAGCTCAGGTTGGATGGTTTGGAGACAAAGCAAGAGAGGCAAGATTGAGACGGTTTGGACATGTGAGGAGGAGAGATGCTGGGTATATTGGGAGAAGGATGCTGAATATGGAGCTGCACGGGAAAAGGAGAAGAGGAAGGCCAAAGAGGAGGTTTATGGATGTGGTGAGGGAGGACATGCAGGTGGCTGGTGTGACAGAGGAAGACGCAGAGGACAGGAAGAGATAGAAACGGATGATCCACTGTGACGACCGCTAACGGGAGCAGCCGGAAGTAGCAGTAGTAGATTGTACATTTACATCATTCCCCCTCTCTAAACATGCAAACTGCCCCATTAACACACCAGATTGTCTGCAAGACCTTAAGGTCATTAACAAACACATATAATACTCATACTTAGCCCAAAGGTGTGCACATACTAACAACTTAAAAAACTAACAGTGGATCCTAAGGCCCACCACCCCTCAATTAATTTTCAACATCAGGTGAACCAAGAGGCCAATTTAGCCTGACCAAACAGAGGGCTGAAAACACAGCCTGGGTCTTTACCCATACAGAATACCTTGGCCCCGATATGTACAGACCCAGCGAAAACCCCATCCCTATCTTTCCACAGATCGCAGACAACACACCAGAACAGGTGACACATGAGAGAAAGAGAGAGAGCGAGGGAGAGAGAGAGGATTAATTAAGTCCTTGAGATAAAGCAACAGAGAGAGAAAAATACAATGAAGACAGAAAGTGGGGGAACAGAAGATGAAGAGAGACAGATAGAGGAAGAATATGTCTCATCTCATCTCATCTCATCTCATCTCATCTCATCTTCAGCCGCTTCTCCGGGGTCGGGTCGCGGTGGCAGCAAGCTAAGTAGGGCACTCCAGACGTCCCTCTCCCCAGCAACGTCCTCCAGCTCCTCCTGTGGGATCCCAAGGCATTCCCTGACCAATTGGACATGTAGTCCCTCCAGCGAATTCTGGGTCTACCCTGGGGTCTCCTCCCAGTTGGCCGTGCCCGGTAAACCTCCAAAGGAAGGCGCCCAGGAGGCATCCTAATCAGATGCCCAAACCATCTCAACTGGCTCCTTTCAATGCAAAGGAGCGGCAGCTGTATTCCAAGCTCCCTCCGCATGTCCAAGCTCCTCACCCTATCTCTAAGGCTGAGCCCAGACACCCTACGGAGGAAACTCAATTCAGCCACTTCTATCTGCGATCTCACCCTTTCGGTCACTACCCAAAGCTCATGACCATAGGTGAGGGTTGGAACCAAGATTGACTGGTAAATTGAGAACTTTGCCTTCCGGCTCAGCTCCTTCTTCGCCACAACGGTCTGGTACAACGTTCGCATTTCTGCTGATGCTGCACCAAGCCATCTGTCTATCTACCACTCCATCCTACCCTCACTCATGAACAAGACCCCGAGATACTTGAACTCCTTCACTTGGGGCAGCAACTCATCCCCAACCCGGAGGGAGCAATCCACCATTTTCCAGGAAAGAACCATGGCCTCAGACTTGGAGGTGCTGACTCTCATCCCGGCCATTTCACACTCAGCTGCAAACCGCCCCAGTGCGCACCAGAGGTCGCATTCTGATGAAGCCAACAAAACCACATCATCTGCGAAGAGCAGAGATGCAATTCTGAGATTCCCAAAATGGACACACTCCTCACCTTGGCTGCGCCTTGAGAGCCTGTCCATGAAAATCACAGACAGAATCGGAGACAAGGGACAACCTGGGTGGAGTCCGACACCCACCGAAAACGTGTTTGACTTTGTGCCAAGAATGCGGACACAGCTCTCACTTTGGTTATACAAGGACCGGATGGCTTGTAGCAACTGCCTCGGTACCCCTATACTCCCGCAGTACCCCCCACAGAGTGCCCCAGGGTACATGGTCCTAAGCCTTCTCCAAGTCCACAAAACACATGTAGACTGGCTGGTCAAACTCCCATGCCCCCCTCAGCACTTCCGCAAGGGTAAAGAGTTGGTCCGTTGTTCCACGGCCAGGACGGAATCCGCATTGTTCCTCCTGGATCCGAGGTTCAACAATCAGTCGGAGCCTCCTTTCGAGCACCCTAGAGTAGACTTTCCCAGGGAGGCTGAGCAATGTGATGCCCCGATAATTGAAGCACACCCTCCAGTCATATTTTCAGCCATGACAATATAGGACACACATCCTCGTCATCAGAAGAATATGTGTTATGGTGAAAGAAAAAACAGAAAGTGAGTGAGAGAAAGAGAAAACACAAGAAGAACCCCAAGCGGGGGTCAGGAAAAATGAAAGAGTGACAGAGAGACAGAGATTACAAGGCCTGGAGATAAACAGAAAGAGAGAGAGAGGGACAGAGAGAGAGAAAGAGAGAGAGAGAGGGACAGAAGAGTGAAAGTAAAGAGAATCAATAAAAATGAAGCACTGTACCTGTGCCTTGAAAGAGACAGGTGCACCGCTGCCAGGAAACTCTGCAGGAAGGAGTTGGCCCACGACAGGATGTGGCTGTCACGCATAGAATCAACTTTGCTGTCCGTTGTCTCTGCGTTTCTCTCTCTTTCCCCACCCTCTCTCCTTCCTCCTTCTCTCTCGCCAATTGAGTAGTCCGGCCTCCCCCACAAGCGGTGGCATTGGAAGAGTCCACAGCTGAGACCAAACCTCTTTAGTCTATCGTTTAACTGCGGCGGCAGTATGGGTGAATGAGTTTTGACGCCCTGCCAGGCCAGGGAGCTTAGTTTGAACAGTAAATTGCTCTCCTCTGTTCTGTCTTCGTTGACATTCCCACCTCCCCTTTCACCTTTTCCGACTTGGTCTTCCACGTCCATTTCTTCTTCATCTTCTACACTAGTGGTTTGAGAACAAGAGTGAGGGATATGACGTGCTTTAATGTTTGCTGCCTGAACTTTTTTGCAACACCTGCTTGCCCATGCCCTGTCTCGTCTCACATTTTCCCCATGGGAGTTCATGAACACATGTGTTTGATCAGCCGCATACGCATTCCGATGCTTCCGTCGCTTTTTCAGCTCAAGTGCTTGATAGCAGAGCTCAGTTAGCGTATTCGGAAAAGCGTTGGATTTATCGGAATGTGCTAAAACTGAACACACCAGCTGACATAGTGCAGGGTGCCAACACAAGCTGAACAGATACTTGCTGCTTTCCAACAATTTCATAGCAGAGGCACCGAGGGTGGGCCCAGAGAAGTACTGCAACAGATATGTCTTTATGTCCATGGAGGTGAAGCCACAGAGTTCCAGAAAGATGTCCACCCGCCGCAGGAGCTGGTTGGCGGTGCCTCTTGGCCGGGATGAGATGAGAAGCGTGCAGCCAGGCAGGAGGACCCTCTGGAGGATGGCAGAG
Source organism: Lampris incognitus (assembly GCF_029633865.1). Classification (NCBI taxonomy): domain Eukaryota; kingdom Metazoa; phylum Chordata; class Actinopteri; order Lampriformes; family Lampridae; genus Lampris; species Lampris incognitus. The sequence continues at coordinate 6,504,099 of NC_079220.1, forward strand.
TACAGCTGCTTCACAGTGTAGGCTTGTTTCTTACTGTCCTTCTGAAGGGAAGTCTGAAGGTCTTTTTCCAGAGTCTGGAGTAAGAGTTCGTAGTGCCGCAACTCATCAAACCCATCAAACATGATCAGGACACGGTGAGGAGCGGCCGTGATCTGGCTGAAGACGAGCTCGGAGTCTGTGCAGGGAGGGGCAGATGGGGAGAAATGGAAAAGGAGGGTCCAGAGGTTGTAGTCCGGCTCTGGTAGAGTGAGAGCTTTGCCGTCCAGCAAGAAGACAAAGTCGAACTGCGGAAGGAGCCCGTCAGACCAGTCGCAACAGAGCTTCTTCATCAGTGTGGTCTTTCCCATGCCAGCGTTGCCCAGTAACAAGACTGTACGTTTGGGTTTGGCTCCAGGTGAGGCCTCAAAGATCTGGGAAGAAACAAATAAACATGTACATGAGTAATAAACCAGAAAGGGTTTCTTAGATATTTATTTGAGACTGAAACAAGAATGCAAATATCAAGTTCTACTGCACTGTATCTGAAGAAGAAAGACACTTTATTTTGTCATTGTACAGGTTACAATGAATTTGTCATCTGCATGTAACCCATCCTATTGTATAGGAGCAGTGGGCAGCTGCAGCACCCGGGGACCAACTCTAGTTCTTCTTTCCATTGCCTTGCTCAGGGGCCCAGACAGGAGTATTAACCCAAATGTAGCCCGGGTGAGAAAAGGCTGGGTTTAGTACAGTTGTTAAATGCACATAGTTTTACTGTGTCATTTGGGATTTGCTAATGTCTGAGGTTCGCATCCCGTCTGGCCTAAAAAAGAAGAAAAGGAAAAAAAACTAAGCAAGTTTGATTGGAATGTACATGGGCGCACACACGGCATAGCGAGTGTACAACCTATTCTGTATGACATATAAGAGTTATTATTGGTTAATGTCAAATGTCAATAAGGGAAATCTTTATTGTGATTGGATGGGGGGCGGGAGTAGAGAAAAACTTTGGTGAAGAAGAGGAGAAGTTCTAGAGAGCTCGGGAGTGGAGGTCTGAAGTCAAGTGGCGTTCCACTGTCTGCAGTCTCCTCAGCATTATCCTGTATTCGGCTTTAATTGTATACTTGTTAGAGTCGACTATTATACGTTGATCAAACGTGTAAATTGCGAGGTATGTAGAGTCAGATTATATTCAGAGGTTTGAGATTGTGTATGTAAATTCTCACTGTTAACTTCGTTTGCTAGCTCAGTCAGCTAACGTTAGCCGATTGCTCCCGGTTAGCTTGGGTAGTTGGGCTAATCTCACCTTTACTTTAATGACGGCAGTTGTCATTCCAAATATGGTCTTTTACTGACAACATATAGGAGTCGACTCGGTTTTATAGCACGTTTTATTTTCTGTTCGACCCCAGTGTTCTTTACGAGTGTCTTGCTAGTCAGATATGCTAGCAAGTTAGATTATCTGTATCGGTTGTACTCTGCCTGGTTTCGGTGAGCCGGTAGCTCGTGGGACTGAACCATAGTATTCGGCAGTACAGCGACCAGCGCATGACGTTTCGTATACGGCGGTTCATCGCTGGATTGTGGTTATCGTTCCCGCCCTGTGCTACGTAGGTGAGTACAGAGCTCTCCTGGACTCGAACAGAATTTCCCTGGCATCATCGTTCCCGCTCTGTGCTACGTATGTGAGTACAGAGCTCTCCTGGACTCGAACAGTTTCCCTGGCATCAACGTTCCTGCTCTGTGCTACGTAGGAGCGTACAGAGCTCTCCTGGACTCGAACAGAATTTCCCTGGCATCATCCTTCCCGCTCTGTGCTATGTAGGTGAGTACAGAGCTCTCCTGGACTCGAACAGAATTTCCCTGGCATGAACGTTCCCGCTCTGTGCTACGTGGGCGCGTAGAGTTCTCCTGAACTCGAACAGAATTTCCCTTAACGTTAAACCTAACCACGACCTAACCTATATGTCATCTATAGTCATACATCAGGCCAAAATGTCACTATGAAGCTCCTGCTGCTTCTCTGTACAGATACCGAAGGGTACCTTGCACGTCATATATCGATGCTTTGGCAAAACAGTCAATATGTAACTGTTGGATGAGAATTTGCAGTTGATTTTTCATTCATTCATTTTTCATTCATTCATTCATTTATTCGTTCATCTTCAGCCGCTTCTCCGGGGTCGGGTCGCGGTGGCAGCAAGCTAAGTAGGGCATTCCAGACGTCCCTCTCCCCAGCAACGCCCTCCAGCTCCTCCTGGGGATCCCAAGGCGTTCCCAGGCCAGACTGGACATGTAGTCCCTCCAGCAAGTTCTGGGTCTACCCCGGGGTCTCCTTCCAGTTGGACGTGCCCAGTAAACCTCCAAAGGAAGGCGCCCAAGAGGCATCCTAATCAGATGCCCGAACCACCTCAACTGGCTCCTTTCGACGTGAAAGAGCAGCGGCTCTACTCCGAGCTCCTCACCCTATCTCTAAGGCTGAGCCCAGACACCCTACGGAGGAAACTCATTTCAGCCGCTTGTATCCGCAATCTCACCCTTTCAATCACTACCCAAAGCTCATGACCATAGGTGAGGGTTGGAATGAAGACTGACTGGTAAATTGAGAGCTTTGCCTTCCAGTTTCTGTTTATTTTTGTAACTACCAAGTCAGCTGACGACAGCTTCCATTTTAATATAACGACTGAAAGTAGACGTCTTCATCAGCCTATGCCACAGACCACTACTATCCCCATTACACCATGGCCATGTTTGCAAGTCATCTGGGATCTATGACTTCCCCCTGACTTGTGCAGCTTCAAATAGAATCCAGAGAAAGATGTTCACATTTATCCAACAAAAATCCATGTCGATTAGGACCTTATCCATCCATTATCCAAACCGCTTATCCTGCTCTCAGGGTTGCGGGGATGCTGGAGCCTATCCCAGCAGTCACTGGGCGGCAGGTAGGGAGACACCCTGGACAGGCCGCCAGGCCATCACAGCCCCCCCCCACACACACACACACACCTAGGGACAACTTAGTACGGCCAATTCACCTGACCTACATGTCTTTGGACTGTTGGAGGAGACTGGAGCACCCGGAGGAAACCCACACAGACACGGGGAGAACATGCAAACTCCACACAGAGGACGACCCAGGACGGTCCCCAAGGCTGGACTACCCCGGGGCTCAAACCCAGGACCTTCTTGCTGTGAGGCAACCGCGCTAACCACTGCCCCACCGTGCCGCCGGGACCTTATCCCAGTTTAGCAAATCAGATAAAGGCATTCACATGACGGTTTCAGTGATTACAGGAGGACCATGATCGGGGTAAGATCGTGCATGTAAATGCACCCACAACTTGATGATGACCACTTGTTATAACATGTTCGAATAATAATTGGATATTGTCCATTAAGATTGAAGCTCTGACCTGACTCCGCCCCAAGGAGTTTCTTTGCCGCTCTACGTCTCCCATGATGACCAGCTTCTTCTCCAGGCATTTGTTGGATATCTTGCCAGAAGAGAAAAGGCACTTCCTCTCAGTCAACCGCGTGTCCACGTAATGAGAGGTCAGGCGAAGGCCCATCCCCATTTCCATGCAGGTTTGCTTTATGTGAGCCTTGGCTTGTACAATGTACTCCCTTACACACCCTGGAAACACACACACACACACACACACACACACACAAACACCGGAGGAAAGCAAATACCGGTTTAGCTAGCCACAAAACATTTGCATCTTCATGTAACTGCAAGCGAAGGCTCAGATGAAATTCAGGATTGATAACCAGACACTAGCACACCTGGTGCCTTCTCCCAATTATTTCCAAATTAACTGATTTCACATAAATGAATAAATCTAGGAAATATGTATGGAAAAGACATTAAATGCTGGGACTGTAAATATTGACCTCAAACAGATCTGAAGATACACATTATAAGACAATGGAATAATTTACATAGTGTTAAATCTGACTCATGCTCTTCGGTGTGGTATGACTTACCTGGAACATCAAGGACGGGGGAGGGCTGAGAAGGAGGTGGAGGCGACTCTTTACAAGTGGTCAGCTCTTAAACAAAACAATAAGAACAGACATGACATTGTGAAATTTGTTTATGACATGACAAAGCATGATACGGCGCTATCCAGACAATAGGGATGGTGCAGGGGCTCCAGAGGACACCTCCGACCAGCCATCCATAGCTAAGGGACGAAATTGGTTAAAGATGCAGATCGGGCGTCCAGGTAGTGTAGCGGTCTATTCCCTTGCCTACCAATACGGGGAGCGCTGGTTCGAATCCCTGTGATACCTCCGGGTTGGTCAGGCGTCCCTACAGACACAATTGGCAGTGTCAGGGCGTCCGGGTAGCGTAGCGGTCTATCCTGTTGCCTACCAACATGGGGCTCGCCGCATCGAATCCCTTTGTTACCTCCGGCTTGGTCGGGCATCCCTACAAACACAATTGGCCGTGTCTGCTGGTGGGGAGCCGGGATGTAGGTATGTGTCCTGGTCGCTGCAGTAGCGCCTCCTCTGGTCAGTCGGGGCGCCTGTTCAGGGGGGAGGGGGAACCGGGGGCAATAGCGTGATCCTCCCACGCACTATGTCCCCCTGGCAAAACACCTCACTGTCAGGTGAAAAGAAGTGGCTGGCGACTCCACATGTATTGGAGGAGGCATGTGGTAGTCTGCAGCCCTCCCCGGATCAGCAGATGGGGTGGAGCAACGAGTGGTATGGCTCAGAAGAGAGGGGTAACTGGCCACATACAATTGGGGAGAAAAATCCCAAAAAGAAAAAAAGATGCAGATAATGTAATTCCAAACACAAAAAAGAGATCGAAAAATGGGCGACAGTAGGGTTCGTGTTACCTCCCTATATTTGGAGAGGGAAATGAGAAGAATCGACTGCTTGCAAAAAAATCCCACTTCCTTAATTTACTGTCACTACATTCAGTACACATTGACAAGGAGCGCTGGTGTTTTAATTCAATGCAACATTAGCAATGCTAACTGCTAATTCACAGCTAATTCGTCTCATCTAGCTAACTGCTAATCTACCGTCACTACATTCAGTACACATTCACAAGGAGCGCTGGTGTTTTAATTCAATGTAACATTAGCAATGCTAACTGCTAATTTATAGCTAAGTCATCTCAGATGTAATTGTGCCAGGGGATGGTGCCTATATGAAGCTGAAATGTGCTTTTCTTGAAATTTAATACTTGAGAAGGTCAGATTTCATTTAAAGGGAAGACATAGAATTTAAAAAAAAAAAATTTTAGTTGGTATATTGCCCTCCAGTCTACCGAAGCAATGTGAATCTCTTTAACTGTTTCCCCCAGCAAAACCCTTTTACCATTTCCCTTCACTTTTAACTGTCTTTTTTAACCAATCCAGCATTATCTATAGCGGAGAAAATTGCTGAACTCTCACTGGTGGATTGCTGTGTCAGTTATTTTGCCAGCGGCCGGCTGTGGTACTCACCCATACTGCTGGAGAGCGAGAGGGCTGAGGAGGGAGACAGGGCTTTGCTTGCAGAGTCCGACAGAGACCCGGGTGGAGATGAGCCCATGAGGACCGGCGCTACCGCTCCATCCACTACACACACAGGACAGCATAGGATGATGGGGTTGCATTCAGATGTACAAACACCGGGGAAACCCCTGGCTAGGGGGCCCCCTTATCAAGGTAACAACCTGGTAAGTAATGCCTTTTCTTTTCCCACCATGGATGAGTCAGATGATTTGTTTACGTTGTTGGTGGGTGGGGGGTTTGAGTTGCAGATGTGAGGGGGAAGGGGGGGGGCTGAGCCACATCATGTGGGTGGGGCCCAGACTTTTTCTTAACACAAACCTCCACTGAGAGCTTCAGAGACACACATATACTGCTTTCAGCGCACTTCAACTGCAAACTGTATTAGGTGCAAATAAGCTATCACTGAGCTCCACACAGCTTGAGGCCCACAGCGTACCCTGGTATCGTAATGACATGGTCCTGAAGACAGGCTTTGACACTTTAGATCAACACAGTGAAGTCCAATCGCCAAATCTTATCTTGGATTTGCACACCTCACATGTATCCAAGACACAGACACACACAAAGCGTGTATGCCCACACACACACATATCCCTACAGACAGACGTGTGTGGTTATAACACATAAAACAGAATGACAGACATAAAGGTACATCCATCCATCCATTATCCAAGCCACTTATCCTAATTAGGGTCGCGGGATGCTGCAGCCTATCCCAGCAGTCATTGGGCGGCAGGAGGGGAGACACCCTGGACAGGCCGCAGGACATAAAGGTTCACATACACACAAATCCGCATGCACACACTTGGACACACTGTTAAGCATCCATCCATCACAGGGCCGACACACACACACACACACACACACACACACCTAGGGGCAATTTAGTACGGCTGATTCCCTTGACCTACATGTCTTTGGACTGTGGGAGGAAACCAGAGCACCCGGAGGAAACCCACACAGACACGGGGAGAACAGGCAAACCCCACACAGAGGACGACCCGGGACCCAGATAGCAAAATTGCTGTGGCCCGGACCCGTCCCACACCGACACTTTCATCCGGCCCAAATACCATGTGGAATGATGGCACTTGGGCGGTCCGCTCCCGTTTGCCAGATCTGGGCCAGAACCAAGCCATAGCAATGCCACATGTGCCACATATTTGCCAAAGGTGGTCCATATTTGTTTTGTGATATTTGGGCCATATTCACCATTTACCACACGGGGCCACTTCAGGGTCACATCCAGATTACTTGTTGCCGAGAGCACCACATCTTTGCCAGAAAAGGCCCACATTTGATTTGGCATATTTGGGCCATATTTGCTATTATACATGTGGGCCACTTCAGGCTCACATCCATTTTGTCAGGACCAGAAGAAGGCCGCCAATGCCGCATCATGGCCTGAAGTGGCCCATGTTTGGATGCTATCTGGGGACAACCCCTAAGGTTGGACAACCCCAGGGCTCGAACCCAGGACCTTCTTGCTGTGAGGTGACCGCGCTAACCACTGTGCCACCTGTTGTTGAGCAGACAGATAATAGCAGACAGACAGGCAAGCACGTTAGATCGAAGGGTTTTACTCGCCTGGGGAGAGCGGTGGGATTTCAGGTGTGCAGGATGGTGAGGAAGCCGACACTGTGAGAGTCAGAGGTTCGAATACATTAACTATTATATATGCTATTCCACGATATTCACGTGCAGTATACGTACACACACACACACATATTCACAAAAATCAACATACTTTGCAACACATACTCACCAAATATGTATTTGGGTGGCGTGGCCGTGTTGGACAGTGGAAATCGGATGACCGGATGAGAAGAGTTACTCAACATCTCAAAAATCTGAGGATCTGAAAGTGGGATTAATTGGATGGGGAGATGGAGGGAGGGATGGAGCTCTATGAGCTGTGGTGGAGGTGTGGCGAGAGCGGCCTCGTCCGCTGGACTCAGTTCTGGAACCTCATCGTCGTCTGTAAAACAACCAGACAAGACTTTGTTTGTCGATATGCTTTGTCAAATGTGAGCATAGTAAATATATATTCTGGGGTGTTTTTTTTATTATTAACACGAAACGGCTTGAAGATTAAAGGATAATTTTTTCTATAATCATTTTTTTATAATCTGGGTCTAACGTTCATAGTTTTTGCCATCATGTAAATCAGTTACGCTATCATTGTACTCATTGGCTTCTTTTTTTGGGGGGGGGGGGTATTGTTCCCCTTTTTCTCCCCAATTGTATCCGGCCAATTAACCCACTCTTCCGAGCCGTCGCGGTCGCTGCTCCACCTCCTCTGCCGATCCAGGGAGGGCTGCAGACTACCACATGCCTCCTCCAATACATGTGGAGTCGCCAGCCGCTTCTTTTCACCTGACAGTGAGGAGTTTCACCAGGGGGACGTAGCACGTGGGAGGATCACGCCCAGAGGAAACACCGAGGGCGGTCTGACAGCACGCGGAAACGGGGCAGGCTAAGCTAACTGCTAGCCCATGCAGACCGGCAGCTCTGACGGTCATCCTGGCTGGCGTTTGTTCGCAGGACAGTGATTTTTTTTTTGTAGGTATATGTGTTAGTTTGGATGTATTTGTTCTTGTAGTTTTTGGGTATGTGCGTTTGTCTTTGTGTTGCTCTGCTGTGGGCTGGGGGAAGCCATGTTTCGTGTCATTTCATGTGTGCAAGTGCATGAAATGAAATGACAAATAAAGTGCTTCTGATTCTGATTGCAGACGTCACTCACACAGACAAAAAAGTAAGTCTGTTTAATGACGTTAGTCAACATACTAAATGCATAAACACTGTTAATGCTTAACTATGAACTGGCAAGTTATCTAATCTATCTATCTAATCTAATAGATCTGCAAATGTGCCGTGTATTTGTTTCATTTCTATTTGGCTTTGCTTTTCTTGCCTATTTTTAGAGTCACGTGTCTGAATGATGGAGGCAGACACACAACAGGTGGACAAAGTCCAACTCAGATGGTTACTACGATAAATTACAATATTACAGGATAGGAACACATAGAAAATACTGATGCAATATTCGGGAAACGAAAAGAGGCAGAAAATAGATTAAAAAGTTTGTACATTTTTAAAAGCTATCTATAATATATGAAGTCGAAACTGGAGTTTTATGTTTCGCTGACTTCATATGAAACTTTAAGGATATTTCTATGTATTATATATTTCTGTATCTATGATATGTATATTTCTATCCATCCATTAGCCAAACCGCTTAACCTGCTCGCAGGGTCGCGCAGTGGTGTCAAATTGGTGTCTGTGTATAGCAGGGCCAATGACCAGCATCTGAATTTAAATACAAAGTTTAGTGACAAATGTTTCATAGCAGCCAAGAAGGCCTCTAAATTAGCCACTGGAGTAGGATCATCAGCCCTTACAGGCACACACAGCTGAGTATCATCAGCATAACAATGGACATTTATTCCATAACTGTGTATAGTTTTGCCAAGAGGTGAAATATATAAAGAGAGAAAAGTAGACTAAAGGGTCGACTGCTTAACTTTGTACCTCATGGTGCGGGAGATCCGGGTTCGTGTTCTGGCTGCGCGGTTCCCGGGCTGCCCCCCAAATTCGCTATATCTATATTATATAGTTCTATATCTATTATGTATTTCTATATCTGATATATATTTCTATATCTGCTCAGAATTGCACAATTCTTCATCATGAGCAGGTGAGCCTTACCTGTAATGACGTGTGTATTTCTGCTCTTTGATTGACCTGCGAGTTAAAAGAAACAACATTAAAACACAGCTTAAAGGTGTGTCTGATGTTTCAGCCATTCAGACGTGTAAAACTGTGATGAAAGCCCATCGGCTCTCTGCTGTCCCAGATTTTTATTGCAATATTTTGGCTGAGAAACAGCAGCGTCATCTGTTAAGGCGCTTGTAAAAATGCAATTGTGGTTTTAGGGCTCTTGGACACGATTCTTAATTAATGTTTCAGGGTTAATGATTACCGCCTCCAAGGGTTAACATGAATTTGCGTGTTTGTTTTTTCTTTCATCAGCTTCAAACATCTTTTTCTATATGGTTGGTTTTACTTCCCGACTTGCATCATCAATCAGCCATCTTCTGCTTATCTCACTGAAACCATGATGCAGCTCAAGAAGTACAAAGGATTGATTATCGAGAGAAAAAGGGATAACGAAGAGTTGTGTTAACTGTCTAAGTTTTATTTATCTCTAAACATTTCTTATTAACATTTTTCTTTCTATGACACTGAGTGGATATTTGGGTAGCACTGAGATCTGTTTATTCTTGGTATGTGACATTAGGAATAGGAAGTCTTTTTGTTTTTCTTTCTCTCGTGTGCTTTTGACGTTCTTTTTTCTCTTATTGTTCACAGTAGTTGAGTTTGTATTGTGCAGCACAACTTGCACTGAATTTAAACTATAGGGACATCCGGGTGGTGTAGCGGTCTATTCTGTTGCCTACCAACAATGGGGATTCCGGTGTTATCTCCAACTTGGTCGGTCGTCCCTACTGTCAGGGGTGTAGCACAACATTCTGGGCCCTATACATGAGCAGTCTCTGTGGGACCCTTTCCTCTTTTGTCTCTTATGCGTCACTTTTTAGAGTTCTAGCATACTGCATATTATTTACAGTCACCATATGTTAATCTGTTTTAACCTAACTTTATCAATACTAGCTAGCTAACTACTACTGTGTTCAGGTAGTAGGAGTTAAGAGTTAGTTAGCTAAGCTAGCTGCTACCTAGCTGTGGTAGTAGCAGTTAGCTAGCCACCTTTCTTTTAAAAAGCTCTTAGCTCACCTTTCTTTTGGAAGAAATTACTCAACAGTTGTTTTCCCTCATGTTGCCTTCTCTCCCTTCCCTTTTTTCTTTTCTTTTCTGGAACCCAGGTTTTGCTTTGTTTGGGACAGACATGACTCTGTGCTCGTGCTTGTATCGGTAGTCACTCGCGACAGGACTTGATGAGCTGCATTGAGAGATGCTCATGAGGGGCATACTAAACCCTTTTGTACCTTTTGTAAGGGGTGAGAGGGGCCTCAGAGAGGGGTGAGAGGGGCCTCAGAGAGCCTCCACTGTTTTCGTCAAGTCCCTCAACCGATGTGTTGAGCCAATTTTAACTGAAGTTATGACACTAATTAGTTAGAAAAGAAAATTTGCAAACCAAAACAAACTTTTAATTGCAGGCTTCCCGAGGGCCCTCCCCCCCTCCCCCCTGAGCCCTGGTAGGTCCCCCCCCCCCCCCCCACACTACGACGCTGCTGCCTACAGTCAAAAATGGCCGTGTCTGCGGGTGGCAAGCCGGATGTGGGTATGTGTCCTGGTCGCTGCACTAGCGCCTCCTCTGGTCAGTCGGGGCGCCTGTTCAGGGGGGAGGGGGAACTGGGGGGCGTAGCGTGATCCTCCCACATGCTACGTCCCCCTGGCGAAACTGCTCACTGCCAGGTGACAAGAAGCGGCTGGTGACTCCACATGTATGGGAGGAGGCATGTGGTAGTCTGCAGCCCTCCCCGGATCGGCAGAGGGGGTGGAGCAGCGACCGGGCCGGCTCGGAAGAGTGGGGTAATTGGCCAAGCACAATTGGGGGGAGAAAATCAAAAAAAAGAAAAAGAAAAATATTTTGAACTATACGGTACAGTGGCAATTGAGTTTGAAATGTATAGTAGCTGAATTAACTGATGTGTGGATTTGTTCATCACTTCAGATTATTGGCAATGGCTTATCTGAATGTGACATCCTGCTCATTTACATGTTTGAAATAAATCATCATCATTATTAAATAATTTATTACTGAACAGCACTTTATACCTTTCCTGTGAGCTTGGCTCTGCCTCTTCTAGACAAAGTGAATGAGTGTTTGCTATCCTTCTTCCAGGCTAACAAAGAGGAAGCTGAGCCGAACCTCACAGAATATAATCACGCTTCTAGCCTCAATGTTCAACTCCAATTTATTTCCCCCCCTGCAGGTCTGTTTTGTTGTTTCACTGTCCCAATTTTTAAGTGATCTCCCAGATAGCAAAATTGCTGTGGCCCGGACCCGTCCCACACCCGACACTTCATCCGGCCCACATACCGCGTGGAATGATGGCACTTGGGCGGTCCGCTCCCGTCTGGGCCAGAACCAAACCATAGCAATGCTGGATGTGCCACATATTTGCCAAAGGTGGCCCATATGTGTTTTGTGATATTTGGGCCATATTCACCATTTACCACACGGGGCACTTCAGGGTCACATCCAGATTACATGTTGCCCAGAGCACCGCATCGTTGCCAAAAAAGGCCCACGTTTGATTTGGCATATTTGGGCCATATTTGCTATTATACATGTGGGCCACTTCAGGCTCACATCCATTTTGTCAGGGCCAGAAGAAGGCCATCAGTGCCGCATCACTGCCTGAAGTGGCCCACATCCGGATGCTATCTGGGCTAGATCTGATATAATTTCCAATTTCCATTACCGCCCAATTGTAATAAATGGCCACAGGTTTAGCTTAAACAGAGGTTTCTGCACAACAGATACTGAATCAATGACTTGTGTGTCTTTCCACTGACGGCCATTATTACTGTCCTCCATCTTTGTCCAGTCAGGTTTAGGCAAGACACTGAACTGTGAATTAAACCTGCCAAAGCAGAAATGATGACATGACTGCTAAAATAAAATCCATATGAATTCCAATTTGAGATGCAGTCTAAACATAGCCACGAAGCCCACTGTCAGACAGACAGACAGATGGATGGATGGACAGACAGTCGGACAGACAGATGGATGGATGGACAGTCAGACAGACGGATGGACAGATGGAAGGATGGACAGACAGACAGTCAAGACGGACAGATGGATGGATGGACGGATGGACAGAAGGATGGCTGGACAGACAGTCAGACAGACAGACAGATGGATGGACAGACAGTCGGACAGACAGATGGATGGATGGACAGTCAGACAGACAGATGGACAGATGGAAGGATGGACAGACAGACAGTCAAGACGGACAGATGGATCGGACAGATGGATGGATGGACGGATGGACAGAAAGTCAGACGGATGGATGGACAGACAGAAAGACAATCAGACAGACAGATGGACAGAAGGATGGCTGGACAGACAGATGGATAGACAGTCAGACAGTCAGACAGACAGATGGTCAGGGGGATGGATGGATGGACGGATGGACAGACAGACAGACAATCAATCAGACAGACAGACGGCTGGACAGTCAGAGAGACAGACAGATGGATGGATGGACGGACAGACGTACGAACGGACAGAGACAGACAGAGAGACAAGATAGACAGAAGGACAGACGGATGCATGAATGGACGGATGGACAGACAGACAAACAGATAGTCAGACAGATGGACAGACAGAGAGACAGACAGACGGACAGTTCATGGTCACCTGTTCGTCTTTGACGTTTTCTCCAGGAAGGCGTGTCCTCTTCTGCACACCTGTCTGATGTGGGAGCAAATCGGCAAGAAAAAAAAAACACTTTGAGATGAATGTTCGCTGTTTGGTTTTTAAAACAGCTGCTGGCATGGACTCCACGCACAGCTTCAAATGACATCTGGGGTTTTTCAGTGGGGGGGGGGCGGGACTGTGGGTTGAGACCTCGGAATGGGACCGACTAAAATTGCAGAAGTTAGTTGGCTCCCGTTGCCACGTCCGACAAACTTCCAGGATAAACGTCATCCTGTCTGCCATTTTCCAAAGATGTGGCTTTCGGAAACGAAGTGGCAGATCTTCGAGAAGCGAGCAGGAGAACAAACCTTCAGCGCTCAGTAGACGGCTTATAAAACAAAATAAAACCGGTCTTCGGCTTCGTCTGTCTGCTCTAGAGTGACCAGTGGTGCCTGAAAAGCTGCTCTCTGTTGTCGGAGGAGGTTGTGGGCTGCATCCACCGTCATTAGTCTGGAGAACGTGGGGGCCTTAACGCGGGAGTGCCACAACCTCTGCCACAAGAACAGCTTCTTCCCTACAGCAGTAGGCCTTTCTAACAAGGCCCGAGACCCCCACAGATCCTGACCCCCACCCCCCTTTATCTTCCCTACTGTGCTCCCTGTATATGGTTACCCTGCATAAAGCCTGCACTAGCCTGCAGGCAGCTCTTATTCTGTAAAGAACTTCTTAAATTCGCATTTAGCTTTTTGTAAACACCACACCGAAGCGGTGTGGGTCGATGCCGGCGCGAGTTTACGTTTGTGGCGGCCTCGCCGAGCGCCGTCCATGCGGTGTCTTTGTCCACGTCTAAGTTTGTGTCTTTGTTTCATGGCTGGGAGAGCTGGCGCTGGATCGGCTGGGAGAGCCTGGTCTGCTGCGTCCGGTGGGCCCAGGGACCACGGCCCTGCCTGGAGCTGCACCCGAGGAGGGAACACCGAGGGCGGTCTGGCAGGACGCCGAAGCAGGGCAGGCTAAGCTAGCTGCTAGCCCATGCAGACCAACAGTTCCGACAGTCATCCTGGCATTTGCTGTCTTGGACAGTGATTTTTTTAAGTTTGATATATGTGTTTTGTAGTTTTTGTAGTTTTTTTGTAGCTCGGATATATGTGTTGTTGTAGTTTGGATATGTGTTTTTGTCTTTGTGTTGCACTGCTGTGGGCTGGGGGAGACGGTATTTCGTTTCATTTCATGTGCGCAGGTGCATGGGACGAAATGACAAAGACATGTTCCCGATTCCTGATGGTGTAAATATAGCTTCTGCCACCCAGTGCCGGGCATCAGGGGCCGCCACGTGGTCTCATGTTCAACTCTGAACCGGTCTTGATTGCATTTTACTTTCATTTTTATTTTACTTTATCATATATATATATATATATATATATTTTTTTGTTTTTAACTTTGATCTTAACCATTTGGTGTTGATTCTTCCCTCTTGCACTTCCTTGTGCGTTCTTGTACTCGGCAGTAAACCGGATTCTGATTCTGACTAAGGCAAATGAGCTTTTCATATCACAGCTGACTGGCAGTTTCTGGTGGTTTACCTCTGAGTCTCTTCTGCCTATCAGACATCTTGTCCGTCTGACTTGGCAGCGGTCTGTCTGACTTGGGCAGAGCCGTCGTCGTGCTGATGTCACCTGGGAACAAGGAAGTGAGAGACTCAGCGAGGCGTTTCCTTGTTCATTACATGTCGTTTTATGTTTTATTTTTTTATTCATGTGGTATAGTATGTGTGTCTGTCTTTCTGTTTACTGTGAGGAAAGACAAAATACAAGCATTGTTTTCATTCTTCTCTTTTTTTTCCCCGCAAGCCTCTCACCTTTCAGCAGTTTCAGAAAGTAGGAAGTGATGTTTTGATATGAAATGGAAATACAAGAGAGCCTTACTGCTGCTGCTATCTTGGTCTTCATCACTGCTCAGACATCCCAAGTCGAAGAGCTCCTCTGGGTCTGAGGGGGCAAACACAGGAGAGACTTTGTCCAGGGGGGCTTTAGGCTTTGTGTGTGTGTGTGTGTGTGTGTGTGTGTGTGTGTGTGTGTGTGGGTGTGTGTGTGTGTGTGTATACCAGGTTTTTCCATCCTAATGTGCCCATTAAGATAGAAAAACCTGAAACCACCCACCTTGTGGGGACATTTTGTGAGTCCCCATGAGGAAAAGGGTCTATTTTAGGGTTAGGGTTTCGGTTTTTGGGGTTAAAAATCGGATTTGGATTGGGATTAGGATTAGGTTAGGGTAAGGGTTAAGGTTAGGTATGTAGTTATTATGGTTAAGGTTTGGGTTAAGGGCTAGGGAATGAATGGGGGTCCCCGAAAGTATAGGGTGACATGGTGTGTGGATGTGTGTGTGTGTGTGTACGTATACCAGGTTTTTCAATCCTAATGTCCTCATTAAGATAGAAAAACCTGAAACCAGCTACCTTGTGGGGACATTTTGTGGGTCCCCACGAGGAAATGGGTCTACTTTAGGGTTAGGACTTGGGTTTATGGTTAAGGTTAGAATTAAGATTAGGTTAAGACTGGGTTAAGGGTTAAGGTTAGGCATGTTGTTATAATGGTTAAGGCAAGGCAAGGGTTAGGGTTAGGCAGGGTTAGAGTTAAGGTTAGAGTTAGGCAGGGTTAAAGTTAGGGTTAGGCAGGGTTAGAGTTAGGCAGGATTAGGGTTAGGCAGGGTTAGGGTTAAGGTTAGAGTTAGGCAGGGTTAGGGTTAAGGTTAGAGTTAGGCAGGGTTAGAGTTAAGGTTAGAGTTAGGCAGGGTTAGAGTTAAGGTTAGAGTTAGGCAGGGTTACAGTTAGGGTTAGGCATATTGTGAAAATGGTTAAGGCAAGGGTTAGGGTTAAGGTTAGGCAGGGTTAGGGTTACGCAGGGCTAGTGTTAAGGTTAGGGTTAGGCAGGGTTAGGGTTAAGGTTAGTGTTAGGCAGGATTAGGGTAAGGTTAGGGTTAGGGTTAAGGTTAGGCAGGGTTAGGGTTAAGGTTAGGGTTAGGCAGGATTAGGGTTAAGGTTAGGGTTAGGCAGGGTTAGGTTTGGGAAGGTTTAGGGTTAGGCAGGGTTAGGGTTAAGGTTAGGCAGGGTTAGGGTTAAAGTTAGGGTTAAGGTTAGGGTTAGGCAGGGTTAGGGTTAGAGCTAGGGAAGTTTATTTGTATAACAGCTTATCATCGCAGAGGTCATTCAAAGTGCTTCATAGGCAAAAGAAGAAAAAAAGCATAAAAGCATAAATAAAATAAATAAAAGTACGGATTTTTTTTATAAAAATATAGACAAGTTTAAAACTGAGTTAGTAAAATTAATAAGAGTGCCATTAAAACTGATTAATTAAAAGTAACAACAATCAGAGTGGAAGATATAAAAATAGCAAAATATATAAAACACACACACACACACACACACACACACACACACACACACACACACACACACACACACACACACACACACACACACACACACACCAAGAATTTAGTCATAGGCTGTTGTGAAAAGTAGGGCTTTTAACCTGCTTTTAAACGTGTCCAGTGTGGGGGCCTCTCTCAGGTCCTCAGGCAGGGCGTTCCATCTACTGGGGGTGTAAATAGAAAATGCAGCTTCCCCTGCTCGAGACCTGGCATGAGGGATGGTTGAAAGACCACTGCCATCGGACCTGAGAGTTCTTGCTGGTTTGTAGGTCATTAGCATATCTTTTATATAGCGTGGTGCAAGGCCGCTTAGCGCTTTGTGTACCATTAACACAATTTTAGAATCGATTCTAGTTTTGACGGGGAGCCAGTGCAGAGATCTAAGAACAGGTGTAATGTGTTCATAACTGTAGTTGGCGCACAACTGATCTTGGGAGGCCGGTGAATGGACCATTACAGTAGTCAAGTCTACTTGTTCTAAATGCATGGATTCATTTCTCATGGTCTGGTTTTGATAAAAAGCCCCTAGCTTTGAAATGTTTTTAAGATGGTACAAGGCTGATCTTGTGGGATGGTAGAAGGCTGATCTTGTGAGTTGGCACAAGGCTGAACTTGTGGGATGATAGAAGGCTGATCTTGTGGGATGATAGAAGGCTGATCTTGTGGGATGATTGATGTGGCTCTTAAAATTCAGATCGCTGTCTATGATAACACCGAGCTTTCTAGCTTCGCTTTTGCACTGCAGAGACAGAGAGCTGAGATGAGTTGCAGTGCTCTGTCTCTGAGTCTTTGCACCAAAAATAGGTATTTCTGTCTTACTCAGACAGCAAAATGAAACTGGGCCAGATCCGGGCCGGATGTATCACAGCAACTGGCGCGGATCTGCAAAACGGATCCGCCCCAGTGTCTTTTTGCACAACGGGCCAGTACCAGCACAGATCCGGTTTATAGATCTGCACTGGCTTTGGGTCGTACCTGGCCCAGCTCATTTTAGATCCACAAGGCCTTAAAATGGGTTCTGACTTTAGGAGGCCACACTCTTGCCAGAGGAGCAGGGCGGTCTAGGAGCGGCTGTGATTGCTATCATGATCTGCCGGAATCGGCGCAGAGGCGGGGGGCGGTCTATGGGCGGATCGGTCCCAGTGTCAGGTGCTATGAGGGTAAGGTTAGGGTTCAGGGCTAGGGAATGAATGTAGTCAATGAGGGGGGGGGGTCCCCAAAAGTATAGGGTGACATGGTGTGTGTGTGTGTGTGGGGGGGGGTGATGAGGGATTAACTCACCTGGACACATGTCCCAGAATGTGACCATGCCCTCAAAATCCAATTCTGAAAGAAAGAAAGAACACAACCTTCACTGCCCTCTACATCCACACCCCTTATCTCCTCCACTACATGTCTGGAGACACAGATAGGCTAAAAACAAGTGCGGAAATATAATTTGGGACTGCAGGTGTAAATTGAGAGTAGCTACCTGACAGAAACCAGAGTAAATGTGGGAAGAGAGTGAAAGTCACCACAGAGGGCTTATAGTGACACAACATCCCTCATGCTGTGATGCAGCGGTGTTAACCACAAAGCTACTAGTCATGTGAAGTGTGTTAGCACGAGGGAGGTTGCAAATATACCACAATCATGATACCCCAAAAACAAACAAGTCTTTTGAGGGAAAGAAATCTAACCACCACAAGCTCCCCTACTACAAATGACATAGCAGGCCCAGCAGCTGGCGAAGAAATATGAGGTGTCTCTCAAAGCACTCATGTTGCTGAAATGGAGAACGCTGGAAATGTTTACCTGGGAGGTCGCCGTAGTCAGGGGACGGGGGTGGGTCCGTACCTTCTTCCTGCATCCTGGTACCTATTGAAATCACACACACACACACACACACACACACGTCAAAAGGGGGATAGTGATAAAAACAGTCCTTGATACAGGGACACCCATCCATCCATCCATCCATCCACTACCCAAACCGCTTATCTCGCTCTCAGGGTCACGGGGATGCTGGAGCCTATTTGAAATAAAAGCCTCATTAGAAGACTTGCCGGAAGACTTGCCACTTCGGTTTACGGTTTGGGAAGATGGCAGCGTTAATTCGCGGTGATTCGCGTATAGCATTGGTGCAGAACAACAGACCCATTGCTTTTGGCTCAAAACCCCGAACAGACCGCCGATCTAGATTCAGCCAGACAGAGTGTGAAATGCTCGCCATTGTTGATGGGATGCAGCGATACCACACCTACCAGTACGGGAAGTCATTCATAGTGACAACAGGTCACAAACTGCTTGTCACCATGTGTGCAAAACCACAGCATGTTGCACCGCCACGACTCCAGAGCATGCTGAGCAAGACAGGGGCACAACTATGAAGTAAGGTACCGACCTGGGGCACAAATGGTCTTGGCAGATACTCTAAGCCGGTTACCAAATCCAGAAAACCGTGGTGACATTGAGCTAGACGAGCGCATAGATGGAACTGATGCAGAGACCGAGGATCCAGAGTTGCACACCATCACCATAATACATCTCTCCTCTGAAAAACAGGAGGCGCCGTGAACAGAAACTGCTGCAGATCCTACACTTAGTGCGCTGAAAGAGCTGATTCACCCAGGATGGCCAGAAAAGATACAAGACCTGCCTAAAGACCTGCGTGCTTATTGGTCCTTTAGAGATGAACTCGCAGTGGAGTCAGGAGTCATATTCAAGGGCAGGCCGGTTCTCATTCCAGACTCCATGGCTGAGGCTATCCTAAAACAGTTACACGTAGGCCATCAAGGCATAGAGAAAACACAACGCCGGCTTGTACAAGTATTGGACAAAGATGAATGACGACATTGAAAGAGCTTGCAGATGTTTGGGGTTATCAGTTCAGACCCCCTCACGAACTAGCTAGCTAGCTAGCTAGCTAGCTAGTGCTTGCTAACAGTAGCCCCTAGACGTTTATGTTAGCTTAAATGAACTTGAACTGCTAATTTCGGGCACATGAGATAACATATTAGGTACATCTACAAACCAATTTGTGCCAAGGGTGTTGTATTAGTTCAAATGCATCTACTACTTTCATTCACAGAGTCGACATGAGCAAGAGGAAAGTAACAGAAGATATCCGGTGCTTTTTTGGTGTAAAAAAGAGAGTACATAAGTAAGACATATCCACAATAAACTGATGTAGAAAAAGAGCAAATTGGTGCATACAAATTCACCAGAATGCAGGAAATTAAATGTGTGACGCTCAAAATTTCCAGGGGGAGGACCCCCTGACCCCCGCTAAATGTGCCCCCCCCCCAATGTTCACTTGAAACTTACGCCACAGCCTACACCCTTAGAAATTTAGATCTCGGGGTTGAATCCATACCTCTTGGCATGCTGTTTTATCTTCCTGTTTCATGATAAACAGACAAACTGGTGAATAATTAAGTCAAGTCAACTTTAGTTGCCCATTAACCAAACCGCTCGTCCTGCTCTCAGGGTCACGGGATGCTGGAGCCTATCCCAGCAGGCATAGGGTGGCAGGCAGGGAAACACCCTGGACAGGCTGCCAGGTCACCACAGAATATATCCCAGTGTTACAAACTTGCCTCAAGGGGCTTTATATCAACATAACATCCTGCCCTGGGAAGGAAATGCCTGCACTGCAGTCTCAAAATGAGAATGGCTGTAATTGCACGGTTAGATGGGCTGTACAGCCAGGCTTTATTATGGTATGATTTCTAACCACAAGCAGAGTCGCATCACGTCCTGTTTATTCGTATGGCCCGAAATCAGAAGGTAGTCCCAAAGGGCTTTACAATCAGTACAGTATACGACAACATACAACATCCCTATCCTTGGACCCTTGACATGAACTACGAAAAACCCCTCAACAAAGTATGCTTATATCTTTATTGCTGAATGCAAATAGACAAACCGACATATACATTTGATTCAGTTTAACCTAAGATGGGCTAAATCAACCGAAACTGGAAATATCACAAAACACATAGACAGTAGCGTGCTAGCTAGCTAGCATTTTACTATCTATCTATCTATCTATCTATCTATCTATCTATCTATCTATCTATCTATCTATCTGTCTATCTGTCTATCTGTCTGTCTGTCTGTCTGTCTGTCTGTCTGTCTGTCTGTCTGTCTGTCTGTCTGTCTGTCTGTCTGTCTGTCTGTCTGTCCGTCCGGCCAGCCAGCCAGCCAGCCAGATAGACAGACAGACCGGAAAAAAGGACACTAAGGGCAGTTTGGTCCCTGTGTGATTTGACTGCATGCATATCCATCAACACAACAGAGACAAAAGGAGTACAAAATATTTTTTTTTATTCTTCTGTCTTCAAAATTGAAATACTGACATGTTTCTTTAACATGCACGTGCTCTACATCAAGCACCGCCCACTACTAAGCAACAGCCACTGTCTTAACAATGGACAAAAATAAATAAATAATCTATTACTACTACTTTCGGTTGCTCCCCTTATAGGGGTCGCCACAGCAGATCATCCGTTTAGTGCCGATCCCAAGCCCAGATAAATGGGGAGGGTTGTGTCAGGCAGGGCATCCGGTGTAAATAAATAAATAAATATTCATAATAATAAATACTATAAATAATATATAAATAATAAATAAATAAATGCTTCAAGTTCCTTGGTGTCCACATTACTGAGGACCTCGCCTGGGATGAACCCCACCGGCCATGTGGTGGAAAAGGTACAGCAACGCCTCGTCTCAGGCGACTGAAGGAGTTCGGCACGGGGCCCAGGATTCTACGGGCCTTCTACACGGGCACAACCGAGAGCGTCCTGACAGGATGCATCACCGCCTGGCATGCGAACTGTACTACCCACAATCGCAAAACGCTGCAGGATGTCAGTGGGTGTGAGTTTCCCTCCATCCAGGACATGTAACAGCAAAGCCCGTAGGATTACCAAGGACCACAGCCACCCCAACTACGGACTGTTCCAGCTGCTGCCGTCAGGCGAGCGGTACCGCAGCCTCAAAGCCCGGACCAGTAGGCTCTGGATCAGTTTCTGCCACCAAGCAACCAGGCTTTTGAACAAAGAACATTAAAGACACTAAGCCTGGTGCCGGACTGACTGGTGCTGACCTGTGGTCTTCAGTGGATCATCAGTTTCCACCAGGGGTGGGCCATCTTATCCAGAAAGGGCCGGTGTGGGTGCAGGGTTTTGCTCCAACCAAGCAGTTACACGCCTGTGTCCTCTCATCAGGTTCCTCAGCAAGGACTCCACTGGTTGATGAGTGGGATCAGCCGTGGAACTGCTTGGCTGGAACAGAAACCTGCAACCACACCGGCCCTTTCTGGATAAGATTGCCCATCCCTGATTCACACACACACACACACACACACACACACACACACACACACACACACACACACACACACACACACACACACACACACACACACACACACACACAGCCATAGCTTGGCATACACAAACACACACAACTACACACGTGCACATGTATTAAGGCAGAGCCTGCATACACACTGCACCTTACATACACACACAGTACTTACTATTATTACCGCTTCTTTGTTTCGTTTCGTTTTGTGTTGTGTGTTGTTGCTGCAGTGTTGAGGGACCCGAAAACACCAGAATTGCGGTGTGTTGTTGTTGCACCGAGAGCCGTAACAATAAAGGACCTGGACTCCTGAAATACCTGCTCCCTGATCACACCGCCATCCGTCACTGAAGCTCGCGTCCAGGTGAACGAACACATGGATGAGGAGGTTATTTTGATTTCTCCGGAAGTCCCCGTGACATAGAGTTTGAACCCCCTCCCCAAAAAAACGACCTCTTTCGGTGTCTTTGCGCATGCTCGATAATCCAGGTAAGAAAACCGATTCAACTTTGACCCCCCCCCCCGTCAGTACGACAGTCGACTCATCTTCGGTGCAACTCGCTACAAAATGTCCCGCTGTAGAAAGTCAGAGGCGCGCGAGGAAGCCCCCTTCCTTCTCTGTCAGGTGTATAGCGCGCGCGAGTACGCGGCTCAACCAAAACTGTGTACCGCTGCTCGCGACGGTGTGCGCAGAAGAAGAAGAAGAAGAAGAAGAAGAATAAGAAGAAGAAGAAGAAGCGTCACCTTGCTGGATGAGACCCGGGACGCTCCGTTCAGCCTGCGGACGCTGCGCGTTTTGTTTCCAACGCGTAAACTCGGCGATGGCGCAGCGGAGGATGCGCACCGAGCCCCCCCTCCTCCTCCTCAGCAGCAGCAGCGGCGGCGGGGACCACTTTTACTTTCACTTTGTGCGCCCTTGGAAAAAAAAAAAAAAAGAAACCGCATGCAACAACAAAACCCGCCGGAGCCCAGTGGGTTGGCCGGGACGCCACGCACCCCGCGCGCTTGGGGTGCCGTGACATCGGCTGGTTTCATCCAAACGCTTTGAGTCCAGAAGGATCGCGCACGCGCACGCACGGGATTAGAAGCCGGTGTCACTCCCACATCGATCGTCGGCTCTCTTAATACAAGCACTAACGCTGCACAACCACTTTTATATCTGAGTTTCTAACGGGTTCTGGTGCTGTAAGAGGTTTGTGCACGTCGCTAATGGTTGCGCAGATTGGCGCAAAACAAACCCATATTTTCAGTTACCATCAGCTGAGAAAGACAAAAAACAAAAACAAACTCCGCTTATTTTGCATCTATAACTTAAACTCTTCAGTTATGTACTATGTAAATATACCTCAGTTTTATAGCCATCCAGCCATCATCCCTGGACAGGCCGCCAGGCCATCACAGGGCAGTACTATTAAACGTTGAGACTCCAAAACGGGCGGCACGGTGGCGCAGTGGTTGGCGCGGTCGCCTCATAGCAAGAAGGTCCCGGGTTCGAGCCCCGGGGTAGTCCGACCTTGGGGGTCGTCCCGGGTCGTCCTCTGTGTGGAGTTTGCATGTTCTCCCCGTGTCTGCGTGGGTTTCCTCCCCAGTCCAAAGACATGTAGGTCAGGTGAATCGGCCACACTAAATTGTCCCTAGGTGTGTGTGTGTGTGTGTGTGTGTGTGTGTGTGTGTGTGTGTGTGTGTGTGTGTGTGTGTGTGTGTGTGTGTGTGTGTGTGTGTGTGTGTGTTGGCCTGGCAGCCTGTCCAGAGTGTCTCCCCGCCTGCTACCCAACGACCGCTGGGATAGGCATCCCTGAGAGCAGGATAAGCGGTTTGGATAATGGATGGATGGATTCCAAGCGGTCAGAATGACCGCCTTGGTCATTTACATGCCGGCTAATGGTGAGGTTGTCCTTCCGGATAGCGACGACCCATTTTCGCCTGGTTTCCTTATCGGAGGGAAACGCATTTGTTGTGTTCCGTTTACATTGATGGTCATGTTACCCTCTTGCACCACTAGGTGGCGCTATGTTAACACGCTGTTTCCTGTTTTGACGGGATAAACGGCGTGTCATGATGGCTGCCTACATGGTCCTCGAGTTAAGTAAAGGGCCGTTCGAATCCGACCTGCCTCCTCGTGATTGTGCGCCATCCAGCACCACAAACTGGGGACGAGGGAACCCAGAGGTTGTTTTTATGCTTTGGCTGATATTTTCTGAAAATGGCTGTGAATGTGCCCTCTCCCGCGTTGTTCCCGCCATTTCAGTGCAACCGGAAATGCTTGGCCTGAGGCTCGCAAGAGAGCTGTTCTGCTACACTGTCTGGGCACTGAAGGACAACGGGTGTTTTACACATTACCAGATACGGTTGAGTCATTTTCTTCTGCTGTGAACTGCCTTGCAGGCTTACTTTACACCTATGACCGCCGTCGTTGTTGAACGGCATATTCCCATGAAGTGGACACAGGCACCGCATGAGACTATTCTGCAGTACCTTGCTGCTTTGCGTGAACTGGCTGCTAAATACGACTTTGCTGACAAAATGGATGAGATGGTCCGCGACCAGTTAATCGAACACGTAGTTAGCCAGCGTATAAGAGAGAGACTGCTACTTTAACCTGAACTAACTCTAGATAAGGCTATCACGATAGCAACACAGATTGAACCTGCTACTGAACAAGCTAAAGCAATGGCACCAGACCACAGTGTCCCAGTACAGGCTGTACAGTCGAGGTCACGTGCCTTTAGGAAGCGGGACGGGCAGCCCTCCCCACCTGCTACTTCACAGCCTGCATCACCCCGCTCCTGCTTCAGATGTGGCTCTGAAAGTCACTTGGCTAACTCTCCACAGTGCCCAGCTGCAAATGCCGTTTGCAATGCATGCCACAAAGTAGGACACTTTGCTTGTGTCTGCAGATCCGCTCAAACCCGGCCTGTGCATGAGGTTGAACTCCCTGAACTGACGGTGCTCTACTTAGATGATGCTGACTATGCTCCAAAGAAAATTCTGTGCAATGTACATGCCCACACACCAACTACCCCTGGCCAGGAAATTGAACTACTTGTGGATACAGGTTCAGCAGTATCCCTAATGCCACACTCTACCTACGACGAGTACTTCAGTACCACACCACTGTCTTCACCTGCTGTTCACCTTGTGTCACACACCCGGTCTTGCATACCTGTTCTGGGGCGCCTACAGGCTCAAGTGTGTAGAGGTGACATCACTGCCCCTGCCACGCTCTTTGTAGTGGATAAAGGAACCCCGCTGCTTGGGATGGACCTGATGACTGTTCTACACCTCTGTATTAGTGGAAATACCATCCTTCCCTCTTCTGCTCCAGCTACATCTGCTCCTGTGATGGCCACTGCTCTCACCACTTCTACTGCCCCTGCCATCGGCTGTGCAAAGGACTTTGTGCATCGAGTTAAATCTTTTTCTGCACCCCTGCAACCAGTACCTCTGCCAGATGGCCCATGGAAAAAGCTAGGTCTTGACATAGTAGGGCCTTTTGAGACAGCTGTGCCCGCCTGCCATTATGCTGATGGACTACTACTCCAAGTGGCCTGAGTTGGCCTTTTCCACGCTGCAACAACTGCTGACGTAATACAGTTTCTTACCTCTGTTTTTAGCAGACACGGCGACCCAGAAAGTATCGTTACAGACAATGGAGCTCAATTCAAGTCGGCAGCCTTCGCTGAGTTTCTTGAGGAAAGGGGCATCCTCCACAATCGGGTATCAGTATACTATCCGGCGGCCAACGGGGTCATTGAACATTTCCACCGTGTTCTGAAGAGCTGCATCCAGACTGCAATCCAGCAGTCTCGGCCATGGAAAGAGGCTGTGTTGGATTGGCTGCACAGCTACAGGGCCACTTCACACGCCACCACTGCTGTCTCACCACATGAACTGCTTTATGGCAGAAGAATACGCACTAAACTGGATATACTGCCCCTGCAACCTACTTTGACAGCACAGGGTGATTCTGTGCACAGAATGGTCCAAGAAAAACAGGCCAAGATGAAGCGCTACACTGACACCAAACATGGCGCCCGCACACCTCTCTTTCAGAAGGGAGAGGGGGTTAGGATAAGAATACTGTGGAAAAGAAGGTAGGCACAAGCACCTTCTTGCTTAACGATGGAAAAAAATGGAATGCATCCCACCTGGCTCCCTTCCTTGCTGCACCCGAGTATGAACCTGTCAACAATCCTTCTCCAAATCCACATCACACGCACACTCCCCGCATCAAGCCACGTGCAAGAAACAAGCCTAGTTGGCGTAAGGACTATGTCCCGTACTGAAAGTGTGACTGTAAGTTTGAGCCATGGATGGCTAGAAAAAGGCACGGGAAAGAGAAAAAATAATATTACAAGCAAGCCTGTTATAAGGGAAACATACTGTTGACAAATCTTTATTTGATGTGTACTCTGGTTCTGAAGAATTGACCATGGCCTAGAGAGAAAGTATTAGAAAGAAATGGTAAATGAAACGTAATGTTATTGTAGGATTAGAGATGTTACGGTATATTGTTTACATACCAATAAGTGTTTTGTTACTGTTACCTAATGTTAGTCCTGATGTTAGTACTGATGCTGGTTTGGAACTAACATTCTTTTACAGAGAGAGGAGATGTGTTCTTTTTGTATTGCTATTCATCTTACCCTCTTGCACCACTAGGTGGTGCTATGTTAAACGCTGTTTCCTGTTTTGACGGGGTAAACGGCATGTAATAATGGCTGCCTACATGATCCTTGAGTTAAGTAAACGCTCTAATCCGACCTGCCTCCTCGTGATTGTGCACCATCCAACACTACAGTATGAAAACTAAGTAGCTTTGTTGTACTTACTGGAGGCTTGGCACAAAGGCACACAGCAATGTTCGGCTGTCGTGCCATCGGGACGTTGAAACTTAAACTTCTGAACGGTACGGATAGCGGAAGCGGAGCGGAAGTGAACAAGCTGGCAGAGATTTTACCGGAACTATGTCGGCAGCGCTGTGTGCATATAGCCCATTGTGTTCAATTTTATACGGTCAAATAAATCACAGATTAAGCTGAGGAAATCAACGTCTGCGGCACACAGTAGTACTGCGTAGCATCTCCAAAAGTGGTCATGTTGGTGCAAAACCACCCCATGACTGTTTGCCCCCTCCGATATCAAGTCAGTTCAATTTTATTTGTATTGCCCAATATCACAAATTACAAATTTGCCTCAAGGGGCTTTACAGCAACACAACCAGTGCATGCAGGCAGAGGTGTAGCACAAAATTCTGGGCCCTATACATAAGCAGTCTCTGGGCCCTTTCCTCTTTTGTCTCTCACGCATCACTTTTTTGGATTCTAGCATACTGTATGTTCTTTACAATCTATTTTAACCTGGCTTAACCTCGTATCAGCAGTCACTCGTGACAGGACTAGATAAGCTGCACTGAGAGATGCTCTTGAGGGGCGGGCTAAACCATTTTACACCTTTTGTAAGGGGTGAGAGGAGCCTCAGAGAGCCTCCACTATTTTCCTTAGGTCCCTCAACCAATTTTAACTGAAGTTATGATGCTAATTAGTTAGAAATTGAACAACTTTGGCATCATTTTGAATTTTAGAGTGGGGTGGCACGGCTCAGGAAGTAGAGCAGGCCGTCCATCGGAAGGTTCCTAGTTCAATCCCCAGCTCCTTCAGAGAGTACGCTGAAGTGTCCTTGAGCAAGACACTGAACCCCCAACTGCTCCTGATGAGCAGCTTGGCACCTTGCAATGGCAGGCTCTGCCATCAGTGTATGAATGTGAGACATGCGTTGTAAAGGGCTTTGAGTGGTCGCCAGACTAGAAAAGTGCTATATAAAGACCGTCTATTTACAGACAAATCGCTTTAATGTAATTCCAGGCTTCCCGAGCACCCCTCCCCCTTCTAGGTCCTGGTAGCCCCCCCCCCCACTACGACGCTGCTGCACGCAGGGGCAAATTATAGGGGGGGTACTGAGCACCCCTGCATGTCCTTTGAACCCCCATATGAGGCAAAAATGTCTCATAAGTAGGGGCTTTAAAGTTGATTGAAATATATATTGGCATTCCAGTTTCTGCTAATTGTGTCAGAGATGATTTCTTATGGCAAGAATAAAGACCTGGTGTAATTCACACACCGGGCGCGTAAGTAACGCTTTCACCCATACACACTGGTTACACAGCCAGAATCGCATTACTTCGTTCATCCCGAGGGGAAGTGATTACACACGGCTGGGATTTTTTTTGTTGTTGCTGTCTGAAGCCAGTTTGCAAACAATGATTCAGAGAGTACATTTGTTCTTCTATTCTTCTATCAGATCTGTCTTTCTCTCAGACGCCTGAACACGGAAGCATGGAGAGTTTCTGCCGGTCTGGAAAGTACCTGATATACCAGCCTATCAACGACATACTTTACCAGCGGGTCAGTAGCATGCCAGCATACCAAGACACAGACGGACACACACACGCACGCACAATAATTGCAAATACACAAATCAAGTGTCTCGTCGAGAGTTTGCCCTTTCATTTAACTCGTTCAGAGTGAGACAGAGGGAGAAGAAGAGGAGGTTGGGATGACAGGAAGGAAAGGAAAGTAAAGAAAGGGATAGCGGGGTAGGCGAGTGCGAGAAAGGAGGCATCAATCACATCAGTCACTATGTTATGGTGTTTGTCCTTATGCAACTACTTTGATAGTTATGTAACCTACTTCCCTCTTTCACCTCACTGTGCAGCCTATTCTACTCTATTTTTTCTACCTTCTTTCCTTAAAAACGTTTGTAATACAATTAATACTGGCACCGAACATCATTAAAAGTCTGAAGGGGCGTCCGGGTAGCCTGATGGTCTATTCCGTTGCCCACCAACACGGGGATCGCCGGTTCGAATCCCTGTGTTACCTCCGGCTAGGTCGGGCGTCCCTACAGACGCAATTGGCCGTGTCTGCGGGTGGGAAGCCGGGTGTGGGTGTGTGTCCTGGTCGCTGCACTAGCGCCCCCTCTGGTCGGCCGGGGCGCCTGTTGAGTTGGGGGGGGGGTAGCGTGATCCTCTCATGCGCTATGTCCCCCTGGTGAAACTCCTCGCTGTCAGGTGAAAAGAAGCGGCTGGCGACTCCACATGTACAGCATCCCGGTACCACGCCAAAGCGGGTAATACACCCACCGGTCCAGCTTGTCGGTGTCACGGGTCCCCTCGCTCAGGCGTGAAAACTACGCGCGTGTTTGAAGATGCAGTGCCAGCAGGGGGCGATGAGTAAGAGGTGAAGGCAGTTTGGGTTGGGGCAAAGAGCTTAGACAACAAGAGCGGACCCTCCGTTGGTTCGTCCATGTACCACCTACGCCCCATTGCTGAGCCGGGCCGCCGCCGCCATGGTGGACTGTTTATGTTGCCGTGCAGCGACCACTGTGCAGCGCTGATGGATTCCGGCGGATACCACGAGGAGATAGACCACTCAAAGAACCTTCAGTAGGCCTCGTAATAGCCTAGAAGGGCTTTGATTCCAGCCATGCTGATATTATAAAAAAACAAACATCAAGGCCTAATTTCCACTATTAAGATCTCACCTTTATGACACTGCAACTACTGACCCACGGACTGGACCGGAACAACGGACCTCTTTATGATGTGGCCCAAAGACGAGCAGCATCATTTGCCGGCTAAAGAGAGATGGCTGAAGTCTTCTTCATGGACCACCTCCTTCCAGGCCCGCACCTGGCTGAAGAAGCCAAGCGTCTGCACTGCAGGAGGCCTAGCCTCGGCAGAATGAGCAAGGGCACAGCCTGCTGCCAACCTTTCACTATGCACGTGTGAGCAGTGCCGGATACTACGGATGCAAATAGATCAAAATCATAAATGGAAAGAAGTGCCCTTGCAGTTCTGCAGACACTGAAGACAGCACTCAGAATTCAAGAAGAAATAAATAATTCACCTCGAGACAGAAATGTTAGACATATGTTCATTTGGTAGTATTATTAGTCGTTGGAAACACAAATTTACATTTCATTTTTACATTGAAATTTACATTTCATTTTGATTACATTATTTACATCTCATTTTAATGCAATGACAATAAAATCTATCAGTATTGTATTCTGGTAATCATTTGTTTATTGTCCTTTATTATCAGTTATAGGCCTACTCTGTTCTAATGTCCTGTCTTGACGTCCTGTCTTCGTGTCATCTCCTGAGGTGTTCGTTATGTAGTTATTGTTCACTTGGTATTATCTGTTATATTCTTGCACAGTTATAAAAAAAATCTATCTATCTATCTATCTATCTATCTATCTATCTATCTATCTATCTATCTATCTATCTATCTATCTATCTATCTATCTATCTATCTATCTATCTCTATTGATGACTGATTCTCAGAAATGTTCTGTTTCTCTTCTGGTTTGGCTGAGAGATAGGGCGGTTTTCCTCCTGCAGGATGTGATGGATTCTGATGCGTAGGAACAACTTGACCATGTAGATGAGTACCTCTTGACACTTCTTCCTGTCACGCATCACTCACTCACAACCTGCATGCTACTGGTAAATAACCCCCCCCCCCCAGGCCATCTCGGTGGACAACTGACGTGATGTTCTTTCCGAAGTTACTTTCCAGGGCTGTGATTGGATCAGCCAGTGCCAGGCTGGGCACCTTAAGGCCCTTCTCTCCTAGGTTGAGATCAGTGTCCTGTTTGTAGCTTAGAAATGTGTACCGTGGCTCGTCAGGGACATCTGAGGTCAAGATGCTACACTCTTCACAGTGACCACCGGTACTGTACTTCTGTACAACCTTACTGCCTATATACCCAGCTATATAAACCAGTACACTGCCATCATGACCCATTCCAGACAGACGCTGATATCAGTGGCGCCATCACACTCAGCAGGTCCGGCACACACTGTGGAAGGACACCCTCAGGGGGACTAACATGGGATAGTTCTGACGTATTTTAGTCAATGCTTCCGATAGATAGACATCGGATAGTTCTGACAGTTAATCGCTGAACACTGTTTTTGATTTGTTTTTTTTATCTTTCCGCGGAATCCGTGGCTGTTTGACGGTAAGTCTTCATGCTGACTGACTGGCCTTGAGATTTCTCCAGATTTCAGTCCATAATGGCGGGATCGCTACGTCAGCGCCCTCTTCAGGCTGTTACAGAAAAACGACCGAGTGTCCGCTCTTGTTACGTAAGCTCTTTGGTTAGGGTTAGGGTTAGGGTTAGGGTTAGGGATTTTGGAAAATGCTGTATGCTTCTTTTCCTCCGCGGGGAGCTGCTGGCATTGAGTTAATCATCGCCCCCTGCTGGCACTGCACCTTCATACACGTGTATGGGAGGAGGCGTGTGGTAGGCTGCAGCGCTCCTCGGCTCGGAGAGGGGGTGGAGCAGCGACCGGAGCGGCTCAGAGAATAGGGTAACTGGCCAAGTACAATTTGGGAGAAAAAAGGGGGGAAATCAAATAAACAAATAAATAAATAAAAGTCTAATGAACGTGCCACAGAACTTTGGCCAGGTTCAGCCAAACTTGTTGCAACAGAACTATAGCTAGCTAGCTAGCTAGCTAGATAGATAGATAGATAAATAGATAGTTTTATTAGCTACACGTCACAGGCCGGTGGAATTTGTTTTCTGTACACGTTAAACTCTGCGGCACAATACTTCCATGGACAACAGTGGACACTCCACATATTATCACGCACAATACAGTCACACAATCGCAGAAACAATGTGGCGGGCCGGCGTGGAGAATGCGAGATAGCGATCTCTTTCGATCGCAACTCCTGTGACCCATAATCCCTCACGCTTCCCCAGCGCGTAGCTGTAACTCCATCACCCAAGACATAGTCCCCCCCCCCCGAATGTCCAGGGTGCCACCGCTGGCGAACAGGCCGCCCAAAGCACCGTGTGTCGTCTGCCGCACTCTGGAACCGGTCCTGGAGCTCGTCGACAGCCAGGCCAGTAGAACCGGCCGGGGGCGGTGGAGGGTCTTGGCGTTCCCGTAGTGCCCCGCCCCCACCGAGCCATGGACCATCTGGAGAACCTGGGGACGGAGCACACGGGGCACCAATAGCTGCAAAAGGCCTGTCGTAGAGCTCAAAGTTGCCCATATGCGAGTAGTAGGCCTCTACCTCAGGCCCCAGAGCTGACACCAGGGGCGTCCATTCACCAGAAGCCAAGGTATGGCAACGTCAGTGACGTCACATCTGACGTCACGTGACATCAAATCAAGTCCCTCAAATTCTCATTCCAGCTCCACCATGTGGCTCTGTGCCGGTAGTTAGCTACAACCATGTATTTCATTTACACAACCGCGTCACCCTAATACAGCCAGAGCCTTGACTGATCCACCCAGACAGTCCTCATCGCCCGCAACGGAATCTGGATCCCCCGCCACAGGAGGAACGCCTCGGCCCTGCTGCAGATTATAAACACGGCAAGCATGTCTCATTGTTTTTCAGGTTTTCAAAGTGAAACTTTTTTTTCCAACAAAATTAAAGATGGCTACTACAAATAAAAAACGGTCACCGGTTAAATGGACAAAACCCCACTGGAGAAAACCACACAGTCAATTTATTTTTCCAAGATTGTCAATGTTTCAAAATTGCTTTGCAATAAGGCCTGTGGTTACAAAGCTATGCCACTGGGAATTCCAACCACGTAGTTTGACTTTCTGACCGGGGGGGGGGGGCAGTTGCCAGAAATAGATGATATAGGGAGTGAAAATACATGGCCTGCATGAATACTCTATTGTGCTCCTCCGCCTCTTCTGTTACTGTTAAGATGTCCAATAACACGCGGAGGTTATGGTTTAACCTTTTGAACTACACTTTGTTTGCATTGGGCGTGCTAATGGCAGTTTCCTTTTGCGGTTGCCCCCCCCCCAATTAGGCTACAATATTATTGTTTGCATTCAATAAATAAAGAGCAGTGTAATGTTAGTTTACTGCATCCTCTTGGACACTCCCTTGTAACATTTTATAGGCGAATGATAGGCTATGTTTTACTGATCAACCTACATTAAGTACACAAATAAAAACAAAAG
This sequence comes from Lampris incognitus, assembly GCF_029633865.1. NCBI lineage: Eukaryota > Metazoa > Chordata > Actinopteri > Lampriformes > Lampridae > Lampris > Lampris incognitus. The sequence goes on from NC_079220.1 coordinate 6,536,779, forward strand.
GCCTACTAAAGCTATCCAATTAATTGATTCTGCGAGTTTCTTAAAACATGGGAAACATAGCTTCCTGTCAATATGGAGCCGCCGTGGCCTCTGGTCCTAGAATCATAAAGAAATACAAACAAGAGATGTTCAAATAAATCACCGTAATAAAGCTGGGTCAAAGGCTATGTTGCTCTGTGCAAAGCCCATCCTCCTTCACCAACTAAACTGGCTACGTCAATAATAAACCAAATATTATGCTCAGTAATAATATTTATAATTGATACATTATAATAACCAAATTAAAGATGTCCATTTTCAGGATTATGGCTCGCTCTTGGCTGTTTACTGTCTACAACCAGGGGCGCTGCAAGATGGGGGGGGGTTGAAGATGGGGGGGTGGGGGGGGGAAGATGGGGGGGGCAGCCGCAGTTTCATTCGCTCGGTTCATTCTTCCAGGACAGGAGAGAGATTCACGCATTGGAAATAAAAAAACAACGAAACAAAAATTAAGACTTGCTCATCATGTCATTTCATTTTTATACTGGTCCCTTCTTTTTGGGGGGAGCTTGGCTTCTATGAATAATCGTCCATTCAGTTAGATTCAAAAAACGTTACTTCTCGCTGAGGGTAAACTAACTACTAACAACAAATATGGCCACGACCAACAGCCATGATAAAACTGGCCTACCACAGTCACCTGGCCTACCACAGTCACCTGGCCTACCACAGTCACCTGGCCTACCACAGTCACCTGGCCTCTGTGAACCTTATGTTTATAGCATAGTATAAGCAAGCACCGGAATACAGGAATTGTCAACATTTGGCATTGACGCATTTTAGAGCTTACTTGCGAAAGTCAACAAACGTTCAATCTTACACAGAATACGTGTTTTGGGCGAGTTGCAGTTTGCACCTCTGGACGCCAGGGGGGGCAGTGACCTCACTTGCCCTAGCCAAACTACGCCCATGATTCCAACATAGACCCGGGTTATGATATCTAGAGCGAAATTCCCAAGTGGGATTACGGACATTAAAGCTTCTCAGAGTATTACACCTTAGGGTTATATCACAAGTTCTGATGCAAGTATTTGTGCAGTATAACTGGACGCATTACAGTGATATACCACTGTAGTTTTTTTCCCCCTGCCACGTTTATTCCAATCGGTGAAGAGTTATACCTTGCAGAGCGCTCACAAGCTCCATTAAATAGACCAAAACCACAACATTTGACCCATATACAACAGTCACGTATTGAAATACTTCCAAATTTTCCATCTGGCGCCGGACACTGAACCATATCTGTGCTATCACACTTTCAGAAAAGTCATCATGCTCTTGAAATGGGACAGTTCACTTACATCTTCAGACAGGCTTAGCTAATAGAACCGGTTATTTTCTTGCCCGGTGCGGGATTCGATACGGGGTGTATTGCACCACAAGGCCACATCACTAACCGCTCGGCTAAAGGGTCAGACCCGTTAGCTAGGGGCTAATGTGTCTTATTAGTAGTTTACAGTCGTCACCCTCCCGGAAGCGCGCCCTCGCGCCCTGTTATTCCCGCGCTCCGAAGAGACTTCTGAGGATCTGCACACTTCCGGATCCCACCGCTGCCGCCAATGTAACCGGTTATTTTCTTGCCCGGTGCGGGATTCGATACGAGGTGTACTGCACCACAAGGCGACGTCACTAACCGCCAGTGGGTCTTATTAGTAGTTTACACTAATAACACCCACAACCAGCACACAGAAATAAAAATAAATCACAGAAAACCAAACCAACTGTAAACTACTAATAAGACACGTTAGCCCCCTAGCTAACGGGTCTGACCCTTTAGCCGAGCGGTTAGTGATGTCGCCTTGTGGTGCAGCACACACCGTATCGAATCCCGCACCGGGCAAGAAAATAACCGGTTACACAACTAATTACGTTACCTCTGACACACAGTGGTCCAAATCAGCAACACGTAGGCTAGTGCAGTGGTTCTCAACCTTTCTGGGGTCCTGGACCCCCTGCGTATTTTTGATCTACCCTGAGGACCCCTCCACCTGATCTTGGGGGAGGGGGGTTGCAATCTGATAGAAACAGTAGAAACTGCATTTTAAATTGCATTATAGCATTTATTCACTCTTTGGGGCAAAAATAAGAGCTTTCAGTTGTAACTTAGATATAGTTAGCAAAACAGAATTCTTATGCAGTAACTTTCAGATATATGTAACAAAACAGAATATGTATTCAGTAACTTTCAGATATATGTAACAAAACAGAATATGTATTCAGTAACTTTCAGATATATGTAACAAAACAGAATATGTATTCAGTAACTTTCAGATATATGTAACAACACAGAATATGTATTCAGTAACTTTCAGATATATGTAACAACAGAATTTTTATGCAGTAACTTTTAACAATGCAAACGGGAGCGAGATCTCTTATTAAAATACAATAAATTACACTTGTGAAACAGATGTAATTAGAGAAAAAAGTCCTGTTAGCCTTTATAGTTTAGGTAGATAAAGGTCTCAGTCACATTTGAGTAAAATAATCCTATTTCTATAAATGTCATAGGATCTTTTTTTTAAAGATATTTTATTTTCACGGACCCCTTGCAATTACACCACGGACCAATAGGGGTCCGTGGACCCCCGATTGAGAAACACTGGGCTAGTGGACTTAGCCTACACACTGCTAGCTAGGCACGGCGGCCATCACAACAACACAGCAGTACAATAATAAACCACTTTTCCATCTTACCTGTTCGCAGCAACTCCAATAAAGCAGCGAAACGTCACCCACCGAATAACTTGACAAGGCAACGGTTCAATAATCCAATCGTTGCCAAATGAACATGTCTGAGTAACACTTAACAAACCATCTCCGCCAACCGGACTTGACCAAGGCAACGGTTAAAACACGTTAGACTATTAGTGTCGTCACAACGAGGCCATTCTGTTTCCATCACGAAGCCTCCCCCATGCTCATCTGGGATTTTAAGAAGCTCTCCCTTTGAGAGTTTTCGTTTAACTTCGAAATCGTCGCGTATGCCACAGTTATTAGCTAGCTAGCTAGCTACACAGCGCGCGCACGCTCTTCTTCCGGTTTCTGGCGCCCGCGGCAGTTAGCAACACACGTGACACACGCGCAGAGAGAGAGACAACTACTCTCTATTGAGTCAGTGACGACCGGAAGACAGGAGGGGAGCCGATTCTCTCGATTTTATTCGTGCAATGAGTGGTTTTGCTGCAGTACTAGGATCATTTAAAACACGGAGAAATGTGTAACTGAAATATACTGTGGCGAATTGGGGGGGGGGGCAACCACAGGAACTGCCGCAGCCGGGACGCGAACCCGTATCGCCCGCACTGCGGGAGACATCGCAGACCGCTCGATTAAAGGTTCTGACCCGCCAGTCGAACACCAACGTGTCGACTTATCCATGCACGTTACAATAGTACGTCACTCTGACCAGGCAGCCATACCCAACTGACGCCCCTGGCTGACACCTCTGTCCATTCGGGGCGCCGCCCTGTCTCCAGCCAGCCCTTCACCAGCAGCAAGGGTCACGTCTGCCCCCTGCTGCTGCAAAGGGGAACAACCCCTCCTCGCTGCTGACGGTCTGGACCCCGCTCCTCCTCCTCGGTGACTGGCTCGCTGGTCCCTGAGCCCTCTCCTCCGGAGCGCCACGGTCTTCATGCCGAGGGTGATGGTTGCCTCCGACACGTTAACACGGGCTCCCCAGCGGATCAGCAGGTCCGGGCCGATGATACATGGGTCCAGGATGTTGGCGAGCCAGAACTCGCGCGTCAGCTCCTGGTCTCTGCCCGGACTCGCAGTGATTGTATCTTGGGATGAGGAGTAACACAGCGTGGTCAGACTTCCCTAGCGGAGCCCTCGGGAATGCACGGTAAGCATTCGAAATTGAGATGTAGCAGTGATCCAGTGTTTTGTTTTCTCTGCTAGGGCAAGTGACTTGTTGCTTATAGCTCGGGAGTTCGAGGGACAGGTTTGTATGGTTGAAATCACCTAACACGATGACAGCCGTGTCAGGATTGGAATTTTCAACAGGAAATGTGTTACAAGAGTTCACCTGTGCAGTGTTTCTCAATCCAGTCCTCAAGGAACCCCTATCCTGCAGATTTTCTTTGCAATCCTGAACAGGTACCTGTTTGTAGTTATTCAACCAATCAGCAATTAATGTCTGAGTTTGTACACCTTGCATAATTAAGTGCTATGAGATGACTGGTTGAGTAAGTACAAGCAGGGCTACCTATGCAGGGTTACAATGAAAATCTGCAGGATAGGGGTTCCTTGAGGACTGGGTTGAGAAACACTGCACTAGTGGCTGTGTTAGCATTAGCTTGTGGTGGAATGTAAACACCCGCTAATACAACTGAAGTGAATTCTCCCTGAAGGCGATATGATCTGCATTTCAAACTGATGGATTCAAGATCCACGAATTCCTTCCAGGATCTTTGTTATCCAGGAGCAGAATGTAGCTTTGAACGTCATTGGCTCCAGAAGGGCACAGTGGTTAGCACGGTCGCCTCACAGCAAGAAGGTCCTGGGTTCGAGCCCCGGTAGTCCAATCTTGGGGGGGTCGTCCTCTGTGTGGAGTTTGCATGTTCTCCCCGTGTCTGCGTGGGTTTCCTCCGAGTGCTCCGGTTTCCTCCCACAGTCCAAAGACATGCAGGTCAGGTGAATCAGCCATACTACATTGTCCCTAGGTGTTTGCGGTCTGATGGCCTGTCCAGGGTGTCTCCCCACCTGCCGCCCCACCCAATGACCGCTGGGATAGACTCTAGCATCCCCGCGACTATGAGAGCAGGATAAGCGGTTTGGATAATGGATGGATGGATGGATGGATGGATGGAATTCAAGATCATAAGGGCAGTAGCGATGAAGGATTGTTGGGTTGTTACACCAGCGCTGATTGACCACGAGACATCCAGCAGGGACCAACTGGTCTTCTTGAAAGAATTCAAGGCCAAATGACGATACATTCAGTTGTTATTCGATTTACTGGATGTCAGCGAATGATTACCAGAGAACAAGTATGAGAGAATTTAATAAAGCGTCGTTTGATCGGAGGTTTCCCTCTTGTCACAGCTTTATCAAACCTACAGCATAGATAGGCCATGAAAAGCCTCCTTGATGGGCCTCGTGATTTAACAAAACCTCAAGTAAACGGGGTCACTGTACGTCTATCTGCTGGTCCTCAACATGACCAGCTACCCTGGCCGTTCAGCTCTGAACGCAGCCGGGTGTAAAATGTTTCTGAGACGATCTTTAAGTTTGGAGGGGACATTTTCAAACAAAGGAGGTCCACGCTGCACATGTTCTGAAGATATGCTAGAGTGTTACTGGTTTATTTTGAGTTGCATGTTTATATCTTATTGAAAGCTAATGGGCAGAAAGAGTGCCGCTTGCAAAGTCACCTCAGACATGTACGTGTTTTACTGGATTGTCTGCGGATAAAAAGACCACCAGAGAAGGCAAAATCCTGTGTCACCGTTCCTGCTTAGGCCCTGTGTTCGGTTCCCTTGCCCATTCTGTCTCTGCCCCTGCCTTCAGCATGCTCTACTCTAGTCTTTGTCGTTTCTCAACCGGTCCGCCAGATACCCCTGGACTTTCCTCTCTGTTTACCACACCCACCTGGACACCTGCTACCCATTCCCTCACCAGTTCTTCAGTACTTATACTGGGCTCAATCATCCATTTTCTGACAGGTCATCATAGTTTCTTCCGTGGGCTCTTTCGGTCTTGCCAACCTGACTCTGATACCGATTCCCGCGCAGCTGAGGGCTGCCTGTGTGTGTGTGTTTCCGTCTGCTGTTCCTGTTTGTTCCTGCACTGCCCTGTGGTTTAGACCTTCGGCCTGTTCTTGCTGCCAACACAGTGGCCAGGCCAAGTCAAGTCAAGTTTATTTATACTACTAGAGGAACCCCGCTACAATGTAGCGGTTTGGTTCTCCACCCATCTAAATCCCCCTCCTCTTCCTCCTGCCAGCTAACCGCCTTCCCCCTGCCCCTAACCCCCCCCCACTCCAACTCCCTCCCCCCAAATGCTCAGAATCATCTGGAATGCCGAGAAAAGTGGTTTTTAGCCATTTTTAGAAAATGCATATTTTGCATAATTATGCGTAATTATTATAATTATATTTTAATGTTCTGCTATTTTTCTGGTCCTCTCTGGAACAATACCTACCACCTCCAAAAAAAATTAGGATCATAAGTGCATTTTTGCAAAAATGCATTTATTTTGCATAATGCCAAAACATTTCTAAGTCCCAGAAATTTTTTTTATATATAGGTGAAAAAAATCAAAGATGCTCAGAATCATCTGAAATGCCGAGAAAAGTGGTTTTTAGCCATTTTTAGAAAAATGCATATTTTGCATATTTATGCAAAATTATGCATAATTTTAATTTTCTGGGATTTTTCCCGTACTCTCTGAGACAATACCTACCACCTCCAAAAAGAATTAGGATCATAAGTGCTTTAGTTTTCGGTCCCGCTATCTACACTAACTAACACACACACACACACTAACACCACACACACTACGAAAATCTATGAGTGATAGCACATTTAAAACAACCACAGTTGAACCAAAGTGCTGCACAAGCTTAAAATACAATATAAAATAAGTAACGCATGAATATAAAAATATGTGTAAAAAAAGACATGGTGAAATAAAGAAATTAAAATGTAAACGATAAAACACAAGAGTAAAAGTATATTTCCACAATAAAATCACGGTGTCAAGCTCAACTTGAATTGAACGCCAGCGAGAAGAGGTAGGTCTTTTAACCGAGATGTAAAAGTCTCTAGGGTCTGAGCAGATCTTATGTGTACTGGTAAGGTGTTCCAGAGATCAGGGGCAGCCTCTGCAGAGGCTTTTTCACCCCTGTTCTTAAGCCTGGATCTGGGAACATGTAGGAGCATCTGGTTTGCTGACCTGAGTGCTCTGACTGGTGTATGATAACGTATTAGCTCAGATAAATAAGATGGTGCCAACCCATTTAAAGACTTGAAAACAAGTAAAATCTTAAACTGGATCCTAAAACAGACAGGAAGCCAATGAAGGGAGGCCAGTACAGGCGTTATGTGATCACGGCACTTCTTTCCTGTCAGCGGGCGAGGGGCTGCATTGTGTACAAGCTGCAGGAGACGAAGCGACCACTGAGCTATGCCAACATGCAATGAGTTACAATAATCTAAACGAGAGGTAATAAATGTATGAATGAAGAAGATGGTGAGGCCCCAATAGCAGAGCTCTTATCTGTAGAAACTTTAAGAAATTCTTCGCAGAGCGTGGGCGCGATGCAAGGAGACTAGCATGGGTTTAGAAGAGAGTTAATAGTATTAAAAAGGACCTGAGGCCTATGACAATTGTTGGACACCAGGTTCGATGGAAACTGTGTTTTTGCAGATTTAACAGCTCTCTGGTACGCTTGATAAGCAGTCTCTCGGAATTCCTAAGGAGACATGAAGTTTGTCTTTCTTCCACTTTCTCTCAGCACGTCTACATGTGCGTCTAAAAGCGCGGCCACATTTCTCAAATCTGCAAGTGTGTGATTGAAATCCTTGACACAAAAGTCTCCTCTTTCTGATTCTACAAAAACCTTCTGTCCAATTCTTAGCTTCTGAGCTGTTCTTTCAACATTACGTTGTATCTTCCAACATTATATTGTATCTTCCAACATTACGTTGTATCTTCCAACATTATATTGTATCTTCCAACATTACGTTGTATCTTCCAACATTACATTGTATCTTCAAACATAACATTGTATCTTCCAACATTACGTTGTCTCCTCCAACATTACATTGTATCTTCCAACATTATATTGTATCTTCCAACATTCCGTTGTATCTTCCAACATTATATTGTATCTTCTAACATTATATTGTATCTTCCAACATCACATTGTATCTTCCAACATTATGTTGTCTCTCCCAACATTATATTGTATCTTCCAATATTATATTGTCTCTCTTACAAGGAAAAAATGGTAAATGGGTTACATGGGTGGTTTCCCAGGTAATAGACGGCTGAATGCCAGACTTGAAGTAATCATTCACTGAACCTTTTTTTAGGGCCAAGCCATGACTGTGGGCGGGCCGGGCCTGCTGACAGGAGGCTGTGAGTTCAACCCCCACCTCCTCTCCAGCACCTCTGAGGCCCTGCAGACACCGAGTCAGAATGAAACTGAAAGGCAGAACTACTATAACTGCCAAATTTGGCATTTTAGGTGTTGCTTTAAAGGCAAAGCAGCCCTGAGTGAACTGCAAACTGTAACTGAAAACCAAAACTGGATCTGAGAGAGACGGATAATTGAAAATCAAAGAAGAAAGAGGGAGGGAGAGTAATACAGAGAATGAAATAAGCGAGATGAAAAAATTGAGGTTGAGAGAGAAGAAATGGGAAGGGAGATTCCATGGCTGGGTGAAAAGACCCCGGAGCAGAATGAGTGTAAATGATGATTGATGGGTACTTTCTGTAATAAAACGGTTATTTTTGGCGAGTGGCAACCGCCTTTATATTACGGAAAGATATATGAAGGCACCGAGGCAAGTCATATTTGAACCTTGGACCCTGTGTTCAGGCCTACACGGCATGCAGCTATCTGATGGGAGTGAACAGGATTTTTTATTTATTCAGCTATAAAGCAGGGAGACCCACATAACTGCACCAGCAGATATTTGTTCTGCTTCCTCAAGCCATGCGTCACAATGCTAAACTGAGAGTAGCATAGCATCAGCTGTCACCCACAAACTATGGGCACTTTAGAGTCAGCAGTTCACCTTACACACTGCAAAAAACAAACAAACAAACAAACAAACAAACAAACAAACAAAAACGAGCATATCATTGTATTTTATCTTGTTTTAAATCTCAAAATGCTCTTTCAAGATATTGCTGGTAGTTTTTTTCTCCTCATTGTATCTGGTCAATTACCCCACTCTTCCAAGCCGTCCCGGTCGCTGCTCCACCCCCTCTGCCGAGCCGGGGAGGGCTGCAGACTACCACACGCCTCCTCCGGTACATGTGGAGTCATCTTTACTTGTCCCCGAAGGGCAGTTAGTGTTGCCGCATAAGACACAACATGAAAAACAAACATGAGCTCACCTAAGTAACACACACTCAGCAGCACTGCGTCACTGAACAAGCATAATCACCTGAACAATAAGACAGCCCTGCCATCCCCATACATCAGGTATGACCAGCATACCGTTACAATCAAAACACAACAGCGGCAACAACCTAATCAGAAATCAAGGTAAACAAGCCTACAAGTAGGCCTGCGTAGTCATGATGGGCAGCTGTTACCCTGCTCGCTGAGGTGAGCAGGGCAACAGCTGTGGGGAGGAAGGAGTGTTAATACCTTTTTGTCTTCACCGAAGGGAACCTGAAGCGGGTGCCAGAGGGCAGGGATCGAAACTCCCGATGAAGAGGGCGAGTGCGGCCAGACGGCCCTCTTCACCGCCTGACTGTCACGCAGGACAAGACAGGCTACTCTGCTGGACACCTATAATTTTGCTGCTTGTATTCACTTTATTTTAGCCAGTGCGGTCTTGGATTTGATATTTGGGCTGCCAAGCCAACAGAAGAGGGAACATGATCAAATTGATTCTGTGCAGGATTGGCCAAGAAGAGTCATCAGGGACTGGTCACCACGAAACTCGGGGTGTTTCCGTGGGCAGAAAAGTCATCGCTGACCTCTCCTACAAACAATTTGTATTACATCATTGCATTCAAAAGTGAGATTGATGCACTTATTATTATCGTGTCTGACGAATCGCCGTCCGAGTTGCCAGTTGAACACTCTGTCTGTCCATTTATTGTTAGTGTCAATTAAACTCGAACGTATTCCCAGTGACGAACAAACAGTAATATCCAGATCCACAAGTAACGGCTGCAGCAACAAGCTGCCTCAGCATGTGTCTCTGGGCGTGTGGTCAAAACCCGTTACCCTTCCGGGCGGGACACCTGACCAGACAAAGATTGGTTCCTATTTATACAATCGAGCGCTAATTGGCTCCTGTGCCCGTCTTTCCTCATACATTGAGTTGAAGGAACGAGTTTTCGCACCAGTTTAAAAAACAAACCACAAGGGCCGCGACTTAATTCAACATCACAGAGGAGACCAACTATAACGGAGTCATCTGCAAACATCAGTATATAACAGTTCTCAAGCTGTCTCCAACAGTCATTGGTATACAGAATATACAGGAGTGGTGAGAGGACACGCCCCTGGTGTGAACCCGTGGACGAAGAGAACTCCCCTGACATGCACTCATTTACCCTCACCCCCTGGGTTCTGTTGGGGAGGAAGGAGGATCCAACCAGCCCAGCCAAACTAGGGTCAACACCAACGCTGTTGAGAGAGTCTATCCCCCGACAAGTGGGGCCGAATGGTGTTGGAACGTTAACGAGAAATCACCAAAACAGCTTGGCAGGTGTTTTACTGCCCTCCAAGTGTTTAAATAAAAGCTCCCCCCCCTTGCATGCAAACTGAAATAGATCAAGAAGATGTTGGGTTTTGTGCAGAAGTTCCTGTTTTATCAGATTCTATCCAGGGCAACTGGCCTGTAGTCCTTCAGGACTTTTTGGGGTAGTTGTTCTTGGCAACAGGAATCACAATAGACTGTTTCCATAATTTTGGGAGCCCTCAGCCGGGTGAGTGACGACATAAAGACATGATAAGGATCTAGCTGTTCTGCACAAAAGGTGAGCAGGCGGCTCCCAGTGTGGTCTGGGCCAGGGCTTGGCTTGCGTTTGCAGCGCTTGAAAGCGTCAACCACAGTGCATCCATCCACTGTAGTAAAGGGTGGATGAATAAGAGAGGCTAGCCCTCGATCAGATTCACACTTATAAAACTTTAAATGAAACTTTCTTGTTAGCTGGTGCGTTCACTTCTGACATGCGGGGAGCGTCTCAGAGCCAACAGAAAAGGAAGTGGCATGCGAGAGGAGGCGATTCACTAAGACTGATGGGAAGGGGTCATTCAGGCTTTGATAACTTACCCCAACCTGCATCCATCTCCAACCTATACTCCTCTTCGTCGCCCTTCCCAAGGGGGTCCACGAGCTCCTCGCTGTTGACGAGCGTTGTCGTCACGCCTCGGCACGCGTAGGGATATGGCGTGCCGTCCAAGGCAAGATGCATGTCTCTTTCCGGAAAAGGAAGGGGTGGTAAATGTGTGACCGAGGTATCCGGCGGGAAATCGAGGTTGTCTTTCAATCTGTGCGTGCGGTCGGTTGTGTCAGTTACGGAGCAACCTGCGGAAGGTGGGGCGTCGACTTCTGTGTCGGTCGTCCTCGAGACACCCTGACTACCTGCACCGTTTAGCCCATCCGTCAACAGCAGATGGTATTTACCAGATCTGGGTTTTGGTGTTGTGTCAACTGATCTGTTGGGGTCTATTATTAAACCAGTGTCTGTAACCTCGGTATTGTGTCCCTGTGTGCATGTACGAACGCAGCCCGTTGCTGCTCTCGCTCTTTGGTGGGTTGCGTCATCCGTTTGGAAAACCGTTGGCATCTCCTTGGCTGCAGTGTCTGCAGCCTCCTGGTTGATGAGGACAGGGAGCAGGTCTTTTGGCGGCACGCCACCTGTGGTTACTACAGCTCTGTGGCAATCCGGTGTTGTGGTTTTTCCTGGAAAGTGTGCGTCCGTGACGCCGAACTCTTCCTCCGCACCGAATCTGGGTGAACTCTGGGTTGCCCTTTGACCTGTACTGCTGCCAACTGCTGTGTGGTCAGCGGGGAACTCCACTGCGAGGGCTTCATTTGCGTTCACTGCACCGTCAGAAAGAGAGGGGTGGTGCTGTGCAGCGTCGCCACCCGTGCCGCCGTGTGCCACGGGGTCCGTGTAGAAATCCGCAGTCAGCAGGAAATCCAAGAGACCCGCGACTTCTGCATCCTCTGGCGTACCGACGGGGCCGAAGTGCGTTGCGTCCTCTTTCGCATTGCAGTTGCCGGGTTTGTCAGCTACGTTACGGTCGACGGTGATGGACGCCACCAGGGGCAGCAACACCCACTGACCTCTGTCCCAGTTCTGCCACAGAGGAAGCGCTATCCTCCTCGCCGTTTCCTCCAAGTTCCCCTTAGCCATTCTTTCGCAATCATCATCGAGGCTCTGCGTGTGTCGAGCGTTACGGGGGTTCACCTGGAGGACGACGTCTTCTCCCGGCCCCGCTCCCCCGGGCAGCGGCCTGCAGGTCACCTGACTCGCTGATGTCGAACCGGTTCTGTCATCCAGGTGTTCAGACATCGGCGGGTTCGGCGCCGTCAAGGCACGGTCGCGGCGGTGCTCAGCCGTTAGGACCGCTGATCTGATTCCACGGTCGAGTTCGCCGATGGCTGACGTGAAGTTGGCTCCCTGACGGTGGCGTGCTGGCTTCGAGTCAGCTCGGCGGTCGCTGAGGCATCCCCTCCGCGCTGACCCGTGGTCGGGGTCATCGACGGCAGCCACGCCACAGCCTGGGCAGTGTTCGTTAAGAACCGGTCCACACCCGGCTGCCGGGTTGGGTCGGTGCCCATGAACCAAAGCTTTCGAGTCAAGCCTAGGGTTGAGGCGTCCCTCGCCGCCTGTTGTTTCTTCCCGGCGGATCCCGCGGTGCGTCGGGGCAGGTTCGGAGGTAATCCCATGTTTAACCGAGCATCCGGGTGTGCATGCGGTCGATGCGCACACCCAGCGGCGTGCAGAAACCGGCTGTGCGGTCCCTCCGTCGTTTAACCGGAAGCTCCTGCGGTAGTCCTCGGAGAAGATGCCTTCCTCCTCCAGTCCCACCAGCAGAGCCCGGATCTCGTCGTGAGACGCCCGGGTCAGCGCCAGATGCACCCCGCGCAGCACCTCCTGGAAGTGGACCATGTCCGGTCCGTCTCCGTGGGCTCAGAGGCCTCGCCAGGAGACATCCAGCAGCAGGTGTGGTGTGGTGTGTGTGTGCGTGTGTGTGCGTGTGTCTGGAGGCAATACAACACGAGTTCAGCCAGGCGGCCTGTTTAAGCAGAGGGACAGCGACGCGGTCAGATGGGAGGTGTTTGGGAAATGCTGCCTCAGTGTTTGTGTGAGCCGAGCGGGACTTCTTTTTTTTTTTTTTTTTTTTTAGAAGTGGGAGGCAGGTATCACTGCGTTGGTAGGGGGTGTCGCTATGTGTATATGGGAAGTAGTTTTGGTGGATGGTTGGTTTCAGTTTCACACGGCTCTTCAGTCCGACCATAACCAGGACGCACACATTTAACACGAGGCAGAGCGCTGGAAAACCAAAGAATGAGCCCTGTGGTCCATTCAGCGAGGTTCTGGCTTCAAACGGGGTTACCCCGGTTTGTGGGGGTCCTTCTCGATGTCACCTTCGCACAGAAACACAAACACTCTCACGCTCTCAATCACTCTCTCCCGATCACTCTCTTACTCTCAATCACTCTCTTCTCTCTCAACCACTCTCACGCTCTCAATCACTCTCTCCCGATCACTCTCTTACTCTCAATCACTCTCTTCTCTCTATCACTCTCTCTCTCAATCACTCTCTTGCTCTCTCTCAATCACTCTCACGCTCAATCACTCTCTCCCGATCACCCTCTCAATCACTCTCTTCTCTCTCAATCACTCTCTTCTCTCTCAACCACTCTCACGCTCTCAATCACTCTCTCCCGATCACTCTCTTCTCTCTCAATCACTCTCTCCCGATCACCCTCTCAATCACTCTCTTCTCTCTCAATCACTCTCTCCCGATCACTCTCTTCTCTCTCAATCACTCTCTCCCGATCACCCTCTCAATCACTCTCTTCTCTCTCAATCACTCTCTTACTCTCCCAATCACCCTCTCAATCACTCTCTTCTCTCTCAATCACTCTCTTCTCTCTCAACCACTCTCACGCTCTCAATCACTCTCACGCTCTCAATCACTCTCTTCTCTCTCAATCATTCTCTTACTCTCAATCACTCTCTCCCGATCACTCTCTCAATCACTCTTACTCTCAATCACTCTCTTACTCTCAATCACTCTCTTCTCTCTCAACCACTCTCACGCTCAATCACTCTCTCCCAATCACCCTCTCAATCACTCTCTTACTCTCAATCACTCTTACTCTCAATCACTCTTACTCTCTCAATCACTCTCTCTCTTGCTCTCTCTCTATCACTCACTCACGCTCTCAATCACTCTCACACTCTTGCTCTCTCTCTATCACTCTCTCTCAATCACTCTCTTGCTCTCTCAATCACTCAATCACTCTCTCTCAACCACTCTCACGCTCTCAATCGCTCTCTCCCAATCACTCTCTCTCTTGCTCTCTATCACTCACTCACTCTCAATCTGTCACTCTCTCTTGCTCTCTCTATCACTCAATCACCCTCTCAATCACTCTCTCTCTTGCTCTCTATCACTCACTCACTCTCTCTCTCTTGCTCTCTCTCTATCACTCACTCGCTCTCTCAATCACTCTCTTGCTCTCTATCACTGTCGCTCTCTCTCTCTCTCTCTCTCTCAATCACTCTCTCTCTAGCTCTCTCTCTATCACTCAGTCGCTCTCTCTCTCTCTCAATCACTCTCTCTCTCTTGCTCTCTCTCTATCACTCAGTCGCTCTCTCTCTCTCGCTCTCTCTCTCTCTCTCTCTCTCTCTCTCTCAATCACACTCTGTCACTCTCTCCCAATCACTCTCTCTCTCCCAGTCACTCTTTCTCTCTCTCTCTCTCTCTCTCACGCAATGCACTCACACTCACACACACACACACATGCACACACACAGCAATTGAAGTGTTGGTCACCCCTATCTCCAGCAGCACATTAAAACAGCAGCTTATTTATTCAGTGGGAAGATATGCTGTCCAGCACACATACAGCCTCTTCTATGGGCGGGGTGCACAACAGATCTGTCAGTCACGGTTATAGTCAGCGACTTCTGGCAGGTCACGGGTGATTTCCAAAAACACCATCCCTCCTTTTCTAAGAAATGAACCCCATCCGAATCGTAGGGGGATGAATCAGGGGAAATTCTACTGCATTTGGATCAAGTCATACCTGTCCTGCTCTGCTCGACTGTTTTGTGGCTCCCAGACATGAACCGCGGCCCCCATTGTGTTCATAGAGGAAACGCATTTCTTTCCATCAACCGGAATAAAAGAAATCCCCACCCAGCAACGCTCATGTTTGAAATATGACACGACACAAAAGGCATGTACACAACCAGAACAGACGCAGCGTTGGCAACACATGTGAGTCAGATCTGATTACACACTTTCACTTTGTGAATATGACATTCACCCGGAGGAAAGGGGAGCAGGAATACCAGGAGCAGGAGGCATAGGGACACCTTCTCCTTCCGTCCCTTTCCTACCAAGTGCAGCAAACGCATTACAAACACAGGTACACATAACCAGGTGTGACGACGGGGTTGTTTTCATCAATAATCAACGCCAGGCCATTGTTTCTGGATATAGGGAAGTGGCTGTGCAAAACAAGAGATGTGCTGCCTTTCCTCATTTCACACTGCAGGAACGACAGGTTGCCAAACAGGACAGAGTCCAATGTGTTTAAAGCATTATTAGGGCGTCTGGGTTGCACGGCGGTCTATTCCGTTGCCTACCAACACAGGGATCGCCGGTTCGAATCCCCGTGTTACCTCCGGCTTGGTCGGGCGTCCCTACAGACACAATTGGCCATGTCTGCGGGTGGGGAGCTGGATGTGTACTGGTTGCTGCACTAGCGCCTCGACTGGTCGGTCGGGGTGCCTGTTCAGAGGGGGGGGGGAGGGGGAACTGAGGGGAATAGCGTGATCCTCCCACGTGCTACGTCCCTCTGGCGAAACTCCTCACTGTCAGGTGAAAAGAAGCGGCGCCAGACAGCATCCGGATGTGGGCCACTTCAGGCAATGATGGGGCACTGATGGCCTTCTGGCCCTGACAAAATGGATGTGAGCCTGAAGTAACTGGTACACAAACTGGTACACAAACTCAGCAACCTAGGATTAAACACCTCACTCTGTTCATGGACTCTCTCACTCACAGACCGCAAAATGTCAGGATAGGCAACCATACGTCTTCACCCCTCATCCTGAACACAGGTGTGCCGCAGGGCTGTGTGCTCAGTCCAGCCCTCTTCACCGACGATTGTAGCCCCATTCACTCCTCCAGCACTATAGTGAAGTTTGCTGATGACACCACTATAGTGGGACTCATAACCAACAACGAGGAGCCACACTACAGAGGAGGTCCAACATCTGGCTGGCTGGTGTTCAGACAGGTCCTGAACAAAAGAAAGGAGATCGTTGTGGACTTTAGGAGATCCGGGAAGACCACCCCACCCCCACTGCCCATAAATGGTGAAGAGTTGCATAATGTGGATAACATCATATTCCTGGGAATCCTTATCACCAATGAACTCACATAGTCACTCAGCAGAGAACAGGAAGGACGTGGCCCAGGTGGTAAAGACATTGTGGGAGCTGTGCTTCCAGACCTGGATGCTGTGTATGCTGGCCGCTTACAGAGGAAACCCAGCAACATCAGCAAAGACGCAACACACCCAGGTCACAGTCTGTTCGTTCCCTCGCCATCCGGGAAAAGATACCGCAGCATCAAAACCCGGACTAACAGGCTGAGGAACAGCTTCTTCCTCAGAGCTGTAGCCTCCATTGCCCCCCCCCCACACACACACATCTGCCTATAGCTGCTGAGGACTAACTGGTACTAAAGCCGCTACAATATGGACAGCTATGTGCAATAACCCCATGCACTATTCTGAACTTTAAAAGCCGCTGCTATCTTTTATTGTCTCATCATCATTTTTGCTACCTCACTTATTTATACTAAATGTTGTTTTCATCTTGTTTTTAATCATTAACCTTGTCTAGTGTTGCTGGTCCGAGAGTCCATCCATCCATCGTCTTAACCACTTATCCTGCTCTCAGGGTCGCAGGGATGCTGGAGCCTATTCCAGCAGTCATTGGGCAGCAGGCGGGGAGACACCCTGGACAGGCCGCCAGGCCATCACAGCGCCCACCCACCCACACACACACACACATTCACACCTAGGGACAATTTAGTACGGCCGATCCACCTGACCTACATGTCTTTGGACTGTGGGAGGAAACCGGAGCCCCCGGAGGAAACCCACACAGACACGGGGAGAACATGCAAACCCCACACACAGGATGACTCACCAAGGTTGGACTACCCCGGGGCTCGAACCCAGGACCTTCTTGCTGTGAGGCAACCGCGCTAACCACTGCGCCACCACGCCGCCCGGTCTGAGTCACCAAACAAAATTTCGTTGTGTGCGCACAATGACAATAAAGTATCTTATCCTATCTTATCTGAAGTGGCCCACATGTATAATAGCAAATATGGCCCAAATATGCCAAATCACATGTGGCCTTTTTTGGCAAAGATGCGGTGCTCTGGGCAACATGTGATCTGGGTGTGACCCTGAAGTGGCCCGTGTGGTAGATGGTGAATATGGCCCAAATATCACAAAACAAATATGGGCCACCTTTGGCAAATACGCGGCACATGCGTCATTGCTCTGGCTTGGTTCTGGCCCAGATCTGGCAAACCGGAGCGGAACGCCCAAGTGCCATCATTCCACGCGGTATGTGGGCTGGTTGAAAGTGTCGGGTGTGGGACGGGTCCGGGCCACAGCAATTTTGCTATCTGGGGATGGCAACTCCTCATGTATCGGAGGAGACATGTGGTAGTCTGCAGCCCTCCCCGGATTGGCAGAGGGGGTGGAGCAGCGACCGGGACGGCCCCGGAAGAGTGGGGTAATTGGCCAAGTACAACTGAGGAGGGGGGAAAAAAAGGGGGGGGATCCAAAAAAAGGGAAAGCATCACTGTGGGACATCACAGTTGGTCCTCGCTCTATGCTCTATAGCCTATTTTTAAAATTGATAGCAAAAAAAACAAAAAACAACAACAACAAATAAACGCTTAAACTTGTGTCAAAGACAGGAAGCCATGTTGACCGAGGTGGCTTTACTGCAACACAGAATCGAAAACTGCAAACAAAAGCTCTATATTAAAGTTTAGGATATGAGGAGAGTTATGCACAAAAGAAACATGGCTGCCGGCAACTGTGGCCTTTTACCTGACTGAATGCATTATAGGGAGCAAGGCGACGTCTCCTGGTGTTGAAGACACACACCGTACAATATCTTATGATGTCATGTTGTACTACTCTCAAATGAATCCGGTTGCGAGAGATAACACACCTAAACGCCTCACACATGGCTGTAAAGTGTAATACAGAACTAATGAACCCTGCTGTGGAGTATTTTAGGTTTGAGAAAAGCAACTTCAGAATCTGTAAATGTTTCCATTACTGCTATTACAAAGTACCATGGGGGGGGGGGGGGCTCGGTGACTGAGTCCTTACCGCTGCGGCCTGGGTTCGAATCCGGCCCTGGCCCTTTGCTGTGTGTCATCCCCTCTCTCCCCTGCCTCTCACTCTCAACAAATATCAAACATTTGTAAAAGCTTTCATGAAAAGAAAACTTTTAAGACGAAATTTAAAAGAAGCTGTAGACTTGTTTTGTCTTAGTTGGACAGGAAGAGAGTTCCATAGTGTGGGGGCTCTAACAGCAAAAGCCCCATCACCCTTTGTAACAAACAGATCTAGGAACCAACAGGGCTCCATCTGTGGATCTTAATGGTTGAGAGGGCATATACCAGGTCAATAAATCAGAAATGTATGTAGGAGCAAGACCATTTGAAGCCTTAAAAGTGAGCAACAAAATTTTAAATCAATTCGAAATCTAACAGGGAGCCAGTGTAGGGAGGCAAGCACAGGAGTGATATGGTCATGCCTCTTTGTCCTGGTAATGAGCTGAGCAGCGGTGCTTTGTACCAACTGCAGACAGTGGAGGGGAGCCCTTGCTAATACCAGAATAAAGTGCATTACAATAGTCAAGCTGAGAATAGATAAAAGAATGTATAACTTTTTGCAGATGGGCAATTGATAAAAATGACCTAATTTTGGAGATTAGCTTGAGCTGGAGAAAGCATGACTGAACAACATGTTTGATTTGATTATCAAAACTGAGGTTAGCATCGAATATTACCCCAAGATTCCTAGCAGCCTGCTTAAGACTACCTGACAGACCACCAAGATTGGTAACAAAAGGGCTGATGGAATTTTCGGGACCAAACAGAAAGACCTCAGACTTATCATTAAATTTGAGAAAATTTTCAGACATTGACATTTAACGTCAGAGAGGCAAGTTGTGAGCTTGCTAGGGTGTGAGGATCTGTGGGTTTTAGTGGCATGTATAACTGAGTGTCCTCAGCATAAAAATGGTAAAGCACATCGTGATTTTGAATGACCTGGCCAAGGGGCAGCATGTATATAGAAAAGTGAAGGGGGGGCCAAGAACTGAGCCTTGAGGGACACCACAACTCAAGTCAAGTCAACTGAGTCGTTGTGTTCCTCAAGGCTGAGCATAGGACAGATTCAATTACTGCAGTGTAGATCTGGTTCAACACTAATACACAACTGAGGGACAGCTCGGCACTAATACGCAAACACACTACAAACACAAACACACACACACAAAATAACAACTCATGGTAGCAGTAGTGAAGATGAAAAAAGTCCATCAGAACATTCTTGATAACAGCACGGCCACAACCAACACCGCAACTCAACTGAGCTATCGAGGTAGAAGAATTACCCGAACAGAAAAAGTTCTGTTGGTGAGGTAAGAGCGCGATACGCTAAGAGCTGAGCCCTTGATGCCAATCCGGGTCTCTAAGCAACGTAAGGGGATGTGGTTATCAACTGTGTCAAAGGCAGCAATTAAGTCCAAAAGAACTAAAATCGAGCAAAGATCCTGCAAAGATACCCCCTACACAGAGCGAGATAGAGAGTTAATCAAGACACTTTTTGAGAGTGAGCAACATAGAAAAGGAGAGAGAGGAGTGAGAGAGTAACAGAGAGGCAAAATAAGGAGATCAACAGAGAAGGAAGAGAAAGGAAAAGGGAAATGCACAAAGGGTAGAAAATGGGAAAGGAGAGGGGGAGAGTTAAGAGTATGTCCACACTAATGTGCACAAATCTGAAAATACAGTTTTCATGGTGAAAAGGGGAAAAGGTTTTCCATCCACACTAACGTTTTCTAATCATTTCTTGAAAGTTCGCCGTCCATATTGAAATGCCAAATGTAAAAAAAAAATCCGAAGCTTCTTCTTAGGGGCATGGTGTCGGTCACCATGACCGTTATGTCTGTGAATGTTCTCATTCATCCAGGTCATGGTTATCCAAAGGAATTGAATCAAGTGCAACTGGACTTGGTATATATCCGTGAAGACGTTTCGCCTCTTATCACCAGCCAGTCAGACTAGCTTGGTCTAGTCAGAAAGGCACGAACTGATGAAGCCTCTTGGATGAGAGGCGAAACGTCTTCACGGATATATACCAAGTCTGGTTGCACTTGATTCAATTCCTTTGCATGACCATTATACGTCAGCATTTACAAAAACTAAATTTTTGCTGTCCACACCATAACACCAGACCAGTATTAAAAATTTATCCACCTGGGAGAGCGTTTTCAAAAAGCCGCGTTTAAGTTGATTGAAAACGGCGGCTTAGTTTGGTTGGAAGGCCAAAATGGAGATAAAAAGATGTGTTTTTGAATTTATCTGTTAGTGCAGATGTAATCTAAGGCAATTATCAGGGAAACTAAGCAGATTACTCTAAACGGTTAGTTCCTGGTTTTGTGTGTGTGTGCGTGCATGTTGTGGTTCTAAGTAGCTGGAGGAAGCAGTTGGAGTTTCATGTCTACTGATGTGAACCTGGAAAGGAACAGAAACTAGAAAATCAAACATACCCATATTTGATCAGGCATGATCACGAAATGAGCGACAGGCCACACATCAAACCCGTTCGCCTCATATAACAACCAGAAATATTCCGGCTGTTTCTTATCGCTATAAACTGAATCCTCAATTATTTGCCCGCTGTTCCACATATACACTTCATACATATTATATAATGTAACACACACATGCGCATACACACACACAGGACCAAAGTGCCACTAATCGTCTGCTAATTACGTTGAGATTTTTTTCCCCAACTTCACCGAAACCTGGGACTGCCTGATAATCAAAAGTACAACATCCATCCACCCATTATCCAAACCGCTTATCCGACACAGCGTCGTGGGGATGCTGGAGCTTATCCCAGCAGTCATTGGGCGGCCGGCGGGGAGACACCCTGGACAGGCCGCCATGCCGTCACAGGGCAAAAGTACAACGGATGACCAAAAATATATTTGTGTTGTGTAGAGTCTGGTTCACATTATAGAGAGAAAGCCAGAAGAAAACCACTTTAGTTTGTCATTGTACAGGTTACATTGACATTTTCTGTGCATTTAATCCATCCTATTGTATAGGAGCAGTGGGCAGCTGCAGCACCCGGGGACCAACTCCAGTTCTTCTTTCCATTGCCTTGCTCAGGGGCACAGACAAGAGTATTAACCCTAACATGCATGTCTTTTTGATGGCGGGCTGAAACCGGAGCACCCAGAGGAAACCCAGCAGGCACGGGGAGAACATGCAAACTCCCAAGTGGCTGGGATAGTGTACAGGAACAGCTGTACTGAATACAGACTGGAAGTCCCCAAGTCCAATGGGAGACACCACCAAAGGCGGTTGAGAGCGGCAGAGCTAAGATCCTGTGGGACTTCCAAGCTCCAGACTTCTAAGCAGGTGCTGGCTAACCAACCATTTATTGCGGTGGTCGACAAGGAACAGAAGACAGCCGTAGTGATCAATGTAGCAATCCTTAGCAACGGCGACATCAGGAAGAAAGAGCATGAGAAGCTGGAGAAATACCAAGAGCTAAAGGAAGAAAGAAAGCCACTTTGTTTTTGTCATTTTGTCATTGTACAATTGCTCGGTTACAATGAAGTTGTCTTCTAAATTCAACCCATCCAATTGTATAGGAGCAGTGGGCAGCTGCAGCACCCGGGGACCAACTCCAGTTCTTCTTCCCACTGCCTTGCTCAGGGGCACAGACAGGAGTATTAACCCTAACATGCATGTCTTTTTGATGGTGGGAGGAAACCGGAGCACCCGGAGGAAACCCACACAGACATGGGGAGAACATGCAAACTCCACAGAGGACCTGGGGTTCGAACCAAGGACCCTCTTGCTGTGAGGCAACAGCGCTAACCACTGGGCCACCGTGCCGCCCATCATGTCATATCATATTCATATCATTTCAATATTTCATATACACAGATGAAACGAAAGCCTTTCTCCATAACCAGGATGGTGTTGCGTCACAGAAAGAGGGTTCGACCATTGCCTTTCCATGTGACTGTTTTCCCTGGTCTTATTTTTATCCTCCCACAGTCCACAGGCGGCCTTGCTCAGTTAATCTGAATGGTATGTAAAGTATGCGAGGTGGGAAAGAAGTTCATTGCCGTATTCTGTGTACCCTTGAAACTTAGGCAGCAAAATTAGAATAATCTAGTCCCAAATCGAGTTTGATTCAGCATAAATTATATTTTTATTCATCAGTCAAAGCAAAGTGCATCATATATGAAAAAAAAAAACTGCTCAAGACATTAGTACAATTCAATACAACATTCAGAGGAAATATAAAAATCGACAATTAGGAAATTAGATTTGGTGAATTTTCTTGTAGTTTGAAGATGTTACAAGCAGACAACCACCGCTCTCATATAGCCAAGAAATTGGTTTGGGCACTAAGATTTATTAGGGGATTTGCGGTCGTCTAGTTGATAAAAACCTCACAAGCTATCTGGATCTCATACGAATGACACAACCTGCAAACCTGAAGGGTCCAGACTTAGATTAGAGATCTCAGAAGGGTGTGCTTTTGATCGGGCTGTTGAATGATTTATGATTATCAAGTGGTGCAAACTGACATGGCGACTGGGGTGGGCGCAAGCCCATGAATACCGGGATGGCATCCAGCACTTTACCTGTGCCCCCGTCCATAGGGTTAGTGGTTGTGTCAGGAAGGGCATCCGACGTAAAATTTTGCCAAATCATTATGCGGACTGACAAGACCCTCATCGGTGCTGCGCCCTCACAGGGTACTGATGGAAACTATCAAATCTGCTGTGGCGACCCCTGGGAAACAGGGAACAAGCCAAAAGAAGAAGAAGAAGAAGAAGAAGAAGAAGAAGAAGTGATGCAAACTGAAAAGTCAAATAAAATTTCAATCGGACTGAACAATTACATTTATCTCTACATCCCATTCTGCAACTAAGCTCCAGAGCATCGTGCACTTTACACCAGGGTATTACACTCACTCAGCTCAGTAGTACTGAATTTGTAGATATCTGGGCCCAGGCAGCTTAACTCAAGTACCCAGGCTAAATATTAAAAAAAAAAAAAAAATCAGTAAAATCTACTACCTAAATCTAATCTCTTCTCTGCACCGACTGGACACGGTCTGGGACCGATTTCAGCTGTCCACACAAACACTGCTGTTTTACAGCGCCTGTCCCTTAAGCAGGTCCTGAAGGACGGCCGAAGATGGTTCATATGAGCAGAAGTGCAGACATTGTGATTTCTTTGCACCCTCTCAGCGTGGTTCCTCTATGGCTTTCCGTAGTGGTGGTGGCTGTGTTTAATTTTGGTTCTGGCTTTTATTTCTGTCGCTGTGTATTATGTTCCAGTTTTGGTTCTCGTGCCAGTTTAAGTGCCTAAACTACCAACCGGGTACCTTCTTATTTGCACAAAGGATAGTTTGTTGTTCTTTGGGCGCTTTATTATCGAATACAAACTACGTCAAACTGTCGGCACAAGACTAAACAGTACGATGTACATGTAATTGTTCTTTGTCAATCTTCATATATTTTGCATATAGTGGTGATAGTCAAACAAGTGTTGGTGGCAATATACTAATGAAGTTGTTGAGGCTGATTATATACTGACAGGCATTGGTGGGGGTTACTAAATACCTGCTGTGTTATTGATGTCAATATGCTTATTGTGTCGGTGTGCTGTTGTGTTGCGTGTGACGTCATGTCAATTTGGTTCATGGTCAGAAACATCTCGAATTCACTGGGACCTCATCCAGTGACTTGTTGCTGTGCACCGGTCCGATATGGCTGCCCTCACGGAGGCTTCAGCTATTGCTCCTCGTTCTTACGGTTGGAACAGTAGTCCTTGATACCTGCAGAGAGAGGAGCAGAGGTGACAAGGACAACACTTATTGTAATGGTCGTGATTATGAGCCTGACAAGGACAATGACATATAATAGAAATGGCCTCTACAGGAAGTCATCAGATAGTGAGAATGTCTTTGTGAGACACATGCACAAAGGACTGTGAACACAACAGCGACCTTTTTCAGCCCTGCATACGCTTCTCTAATGCCCCTTTTCCACTACATCGTACCAGCTCAACTCAACTTGACTCAACTCGCTTCTATGTCGTTTTCCATTACCATAACAGTACCCCCTCAGTGTAGCTGGTCGTCACAGCGACGCCAGGTTTCAATTTCAAAATGTACTTTTAAGATAACTCTGCTTCGACCACTTTGGTATTTAAAAATGCCGGGTGACATCCAATGCACGCATTGATGACGCAGTGACGTGTTTTCTCTGACCAATCAGAGGTCCGCATTGATTTTGGTACCCGCTCCAGTTTTTTTTGGAACCTCGACAAAGGTGGTACCAGCAAAGTGGTACCGGTTACCAAAATCCCGGTACTGTCCAGTAATGGAAAACGAAATAAGGGCGAGTCGAATCGAGTCAAGCTAGTACCATGTAGCAGAAAAGGGGCATAAGATGCGAGGCAGCCATCTAACTCGCAGTGAAACGGAGAAAAGTGGTTCTTGTCCAGATGACATGAGGTTGAAATTAACTCGACTCTTCTGAAAAAGTGTCCCCCCGTAACAAGTTACACCCCAAATTTAAAATCTGTTGAATTGATAATGATGTGTGTTTGGGAGACTGAGCATGTTCACAACAGTGATAATAATGATGATGGTGAGGGAGAACAATCTATAGTTTAACTTACTTCACACCTGAATAAATCCTTATTTTACTTCAAACATAATACTCAAACTGTTTTCCAAAATCAGTGGTGTGCGGCCATATTAGAGAGAACACATTTTATTTGGGGAGCAGATTTAATTTGTCTGCGAACATGCACAAGTGCAGCCCGGTCTGTGAAACAAATCTCAACTGACCTGGTTGGTGTATATTTTCATCCCCACCAGGCACATAGACTGGTGAGTCCTGTGGACCCAGGGACCATGGCCCTTACTGGAGCTGTGCCTGAAGAGGAAACACCAAGGGCGGTCTGACAGGACACGAAAGCGGGGCAGGCTAAGCTAACTGCTAGCCCATGCAGACCGGCAGTTCCGATAACACGAGGGTGGTCTGGTGGCGGCCTCACCTAGCGCTGACTGTGTTTTAGTGTCGTCGTGTGGCGTGCGGGGAGGTGTGTCGACAGTGTCTGGCTGGGAGAGCTGGCACTGGATCGGCTGGGACAGCTTGGTCTGCTGGGTCCTGTGGGCCCAGGGACCACGGCCCTGCCGGAGCTGCGCCCGAAAAGGAAACACCGGGGGGCGGTCTGACAGGACGCGGAAGTGGGGCGGACTAAGCTAATTGTTAGCCCATGCAAACCGGCAGTGCCGAAAGTCATCCTGGCTGGAGATCGTTCTCTGGACAGTGGAATTTTTGGACTGTGTTGCACTGAGTGGACTATGTTGTTAACTGTTTGTGTTTTTTTTTTTTTTTTGCTGTGTTCTCTGTTTTTTTTGGTGGTGTCATTTTTGGGAAATTTTGGATTAGTGTTTTTGTCTTTTGTGTCGCACTGCTGGAGGAAACCGAATTTCGTTTCTTTTGTGTACACAAGTACATGAAAGAAATGACATCATGTTCTTGATTCTTGATGTGTGTGTGTCTGTCCACGGCTAATCTTGCAAACTACTGGGCCTATCAGCCTAGAATTAAAAATTTTTTGTGCACAGTTATGACTGTATGATGAAGAACTTTTCATGGTTGCGGTGATTAAAAGCCTTAAAAAAAACTTTGTTCTCGCTATCGCTGCTCCCTCTCTTCATTCACTCTTTAGCTCGCTCGACTAACACTGCTCTCTGTCACTGTCCGATCTAAGTCAACTGCGCATACGCAACACATCTACGGTCGATTCAGATCGGGCAGCGACACGATCAAAAGTTATTAAAAGAATTTTGATAATCCAAAAAATGCGAAAGTTATAAAGGAACAACATCCTCTAGGTTGCTGTCAAAACAGCAAGTGTTGCACATTCTTGTCACTGCCCGATCTGAGTCAACCACAGAGCTGAGTCGCACATGCGTGACTGCTACCAGTTTACCCAGCTTTATTATAGTATGAAAATAAAGACAGGGTTAGAGTGAGACCAAAATGGTCACGTAGCAAACCTTTTCTTTTTTTGTAAAGTGCAAGTTCGCATTCGAGCGAGGGTCCACCTGGGAGGCTGCTCATCCACATACTGACAGGCAAAACGTTTTTCTATCCATCCATTATCCAAACCGCTTATCCTACTCAGGGTCGCGGGGATGCTGGAGCCTATCCCAGCAGTCACTGGGTGGCAGGCGGGAGACACCCTGGACAGGCCGCCAGACCGTCACAGAGCCGACACACACACAAACGCACACATTCACACCTAGGGACAATTTCGTATGGCCGATTCACCTGACCTGCATGTCTTCGGACTGTGGGAGGAAACTGGAGCACCCGGAGGAAACCCACGCAGACACGGGGAGAACATGCAAACTCCACACAGAGGACGACCCGGGACGACCTCAAAGGTTGGCCAACCCCAGGGCTCGAACCCAGGACCTTCTTGCTGTGAGGCAAGCGCTGCACATTGAGAAGTTTTTTTCCTCCATATTTCCCGTTCAATCAACTTGCGCACTGTGCAAAAGTCGCACAATAGAAGAAAGAAAAAACACTGGGTTTTCAGTCCGCATGTGCGTGTATCAGTTCACTGCTAATCTCGCATACTGCTGGGCCTGTCACCCTTATCATTTTTGTGCACAGCTGTGACTGTATGATCAAGGATCTCTCATGGTTGTGGTGATTCAAAACCTTTGAAAATCCTGTTTTATACCGCAACTGATTGCTAACTCCTCAGCTGGTTTTTCGCCTAAGTCCGAGCCCTGAAGTAGGAGAGATACGCAGGCAGCGCCTCCGTATTATCCCCCCTCCTGGTAGGTGGAAAAAAAAGGGGTGGTTTGTCACCAACTCCGGACACTGGAGAAGGGGATATATGTCTGGTGGTGAGCTGCACCCGACTAGTGCACTCTTCTAGTTCTAAGTAATTTTCTTATTCCCCTTTGGCTGACTGCTTCCTGATATCAAATAGTCATTTCTCTTTTTGAACCTTCGAAAACACAAAGTCATCAAAAACAAGCTGGAGGCAAGTGAGTGAGTGTGTCTGTTGTGAGGGAACCTACATACTAGGTTCCCTCACAACATACACATACACAACATTTCCCGTGCACAGCTTAACCCGACATACTCACAGTACAACTGCCATTGTCTGCAGATGTACAGTAGTGATGTGAAGGGATATGAGGGAAGTCGATTGTATTTCACTTCATTCAGCAGAGGCAGGAAAAATGCATGAAAAATGCATGCACTTGCATGCACTTAAACACACGCCAACGCTGTTTTGTATCCCAGAAAGTAGAATCAGTTCACCTGGACACAAAGTTTGCTTGGAGAAACGTTTCATCCCTCATCTAAGTGACTTTGACTGCAGGTATCCCCAACTTTATAAACCAAACAGCTGCATAACAACTGAAACCGGTGACCGGTTTCATATGCAAATGCCATGACCATTAATTAGAGTTACACTGGGCATGTGTACTTTTCACAGATTGATTTAACATACTTTATTGATCGCTGTGGGGAAATTACGCTCTGCATTGAAACCATCCTAGCTGTGTAGCTAGGAGCGGTGGGCAGCCGCCGTGCAGCACCCGGGGACCAACTCCAGTTCGTCTCGCCATGCCTCGGTCAGGGGCAGGAGTATTAACCCTAACATGCATGTCTTTTTGATGGTGGGGGAAACAGGAGCACCGGGAGAAAACCCACCGCAGACACGGGGAGAACATGCAAACTCCACGCAGAGGACGACCCCAAGGTCGGACAACCCCGGGGTTCGAACCCAGGACCTTCTTGCTGTGAGGCGACAGCGCTCATCACTGCGCCACCGTGCTGTGGGGAACAGCTGCAATCACAGCGTTGTAAGATAGTGACAGATGTACTCTTAACCCCCCCCCCCCGGGTTCAGGAATGGTTGTTCCCTCTTCATATATGTGAATCGTACACTTGGCAACTGTAACTCTAATACTCGAATTAATGGTCACAGCGTTTGCATACTAAACCGCTCGCCAGTTTCGGTCGGTATGCAACTGTGCTGTTGGAGGCTGGAGGTACCTGCAGTCAGCTGAGACTGATGAAGTCACTTAGATGAGTAATGGAACGTGTCTCCCACCAAACTTTGTGTCCAGATGAACTGGTTCTACTTTCTGGGACTTCCTTACCAGAAGTGTAGAGCATGCATCAAGACACTGTGTTGTACATGTTTTCTATAGGAGTATTCTGTATCTACACTCACGCTGGACAATACTGTAGTAGGCTTTGGCAGCAGGGGACTCTGGTGCGTAGTTAAGGAAAGACCTCCCTTCATCACAGCTGCGTCCTATCCGGGGATCCAGAGGAATTTTTCCTAACAGAGGAAGATTCAGCTCCTCACACATCCGCTCAGCGCCCCCACTGGTGGGAGGGAAGATCTGCGATGTGTTCTGCATGAGGATTAAAAAAAAAGCAATGTTGAATTTTGACCATTTCCTGTTTGGTG
This sequence comes from Lampris incognitus, assembly GCF_029633865.1. NCBI lineage: Eukaryota > Metazoa > Chordata > Actinopteri > Lampriformes > Lampridae > Lampris > Lampris incognitus. The sequence continues at coordinate 6,565,610 of NC_079220.1, forward strand.
GATTTAGGTTATGCCCACTCATCTTGCATCCAGTGATAAATACAGCAACACAAAAAGCACAATTAAAACAGCAACCAACGCTGAGCGACATCGACAACAATACAAATACCAGGAAAGAGAGAAAGAAATCGAACAAACTAAAAAAATACAAATCAAAAAGGGAAGTGGAAAGTAAAGTCGCCCTGTCCTGGATTCTGTATTGGTGTGTAGGCTACATCGCTAGCCTTGAGGGGGCCAGGATCCTCCCCCCTGCCGCAGTGCTCCACCCACCGCGCATTTCTTGATGACATCATTACCTTGCAACTGGGGCAGACGAAGCCGCTCATGTTCTCCACCACACCGATGATTGGAAGCTTCACCTTCTGGCAGAACCGTATTTCCTTGCGAACGTCCTGCAAAGCTACCTCCTGAACAGAGCACAGAGAAAGACAGAGTGTGAGACAGACAGAAAGAGCGAGAGAAAGAGACAGCTTGATAAAGACACTATTTGAGAGTGAGCAACCAGTGGCGGCTGGTGCTAACAATTTTTTTGGGGGGTGGGGGGGGGGGGGGAGACACAATTTACCTTGGCGCAGCATTAACTGACAGCTGCTTTAATGTCCGCACAGTCACAGTTATTAAGAAGGACAATGTAGCCTATAGATTTTATTAGGGTCTATAGGCTACATTGTCCTTCTTAATTACCCTGTGACGGTGATTGTGACGGTGAGCGGTCTATTCCGTTGCCTACCAACACGGGGATCGGCGGTTCGAATCCCCGTGTTACCTCCAGCTTAGTTAGGCATCCCTACAGACACAATTGGCCGTGTCTGTGGGTAGGAAGTCGGATGTGGGTGTGTGTCCTGATCGCTGCACTAGCGCCTCCTCTGGTCGGTCGGGGCGCCTGTTCAGGGGGAGGGGGAACTGGAGGGAATAGCGTGATCCTCCCATGCGCTACGTCCGCCTGGTGAAACTCCTCACTGTCAGGATGAAAAGAAGCGGCTGGCGACTCCACATGTATCGGAGGAGGCATGTGGTAGTCTGCAGCCCCCCCCCCCCCCCCCGGGGATCGGCAGAGGGGGTGGAGCAGCGACCGGGACGGCTTGGAAAATAGGGTGATTGGCCGGAAAAATGGCGGGGGGGAACAACTCTGTGACTGTGTGGACATTAAAGCAGCTGTCAGTTGTGCTGCGCCAAGGTAAATAGCGCCCCCCCCCCCCCAAAAAAAAGTTGTTAGCACCAGCCACCACTTGGAGCAACATAGAAAAGGAGAGAGAGCAGTGAGAGAGCAACAGAGAGAGGCCAAATAAAGAGATCAACAGAGGAGGAAGGGACAGACAAGGGCAAGACAAAAAAAGGAAAGGGAAACGTCTTTACGGATGCTCAATAATCCAGGCAAGGAAATATCAGAAAGGTGAATCAGTTCATCTGGACACAATGTTTATTGAGAGAGAAACGTTTCATCCCTCATCTAAGTGACCTCCTCAATCTCAACTGACTGCAGGTATCCCCACCCTTATAAACAATACAGCGGCATAACGATCAAAAACAACAATCGGTTTCATATGCAAATTACCGTGACCATTAACTAGAGTTAATATGGCCACGTGTACTATTCACAGAGGATTGGGGAGTATGTCTGTGAATGTTCTCATTCATCCAGGTCATGGTTATCCGAAGGAGTTGAATCAAGTGCAACTGGACGTGGTATATATCCGTGAAGACGTTTCGCCTCTCATCCGAGAGGCTTCCACAGTTCGTGCCTTGGGGAGTAGTTGCAATCACAGCATTGTAAGATGATGACAGATGTACTCTTAATCCCCCCTCCCAGTCCAGGGATGGTTGTTCCCTCTTAACATAGATGGCCTCTTTTACTCCCCGTTCAAACCAGCGCTCCTCCCTATCAAGGATGTGCACATCCTCATCCTTGAAAGAGTGGCCCCTGGCCTGTAGAGGGGGTACACTGTGGAGTCCTGGCCTGATGCGTCAGCTCTCGTGCTGTGCCATCCTCTTGGCCAGAGGGTTGGGGAATAGTACAGCTGACTAAGCGTAAACAGTGGTGACTCCGTATGTGTTGGGAGTGTCGGAACAGTTGGAACGTGTATTGTCCAAACGCCGCGTCTCAGTCGTTTTCAAACCCCAAAACACGCTGTGCCAGAAATTGCCCCCTCCCCCCCCAAGGATGGAGTCCCCCGGCACAAACAGAGCAATATAGTGTTCGCTGTTAAGTGCCAGGAGGGTTGCCGTGACTGGTACATCGGAGAAACTAAACAGACGCTGGCCAAGAGGATGGTACAACACAGGAGAGCTAACACGCCAGGCCAGGACTCCGCAGTAGTCTACACCATCTACAGGCCAGGGGCCACTCTTTCAGGGATGAGGATGTGCACATCCTTGATAGGGAGGAACGCTGGTTTGAACGGGGAGTCAAAGAGGCCATCTATGTGAGGAGGGAACGACCATCCCTGATCCGGGGGGGGGGGGGGGGGCTAAGAGTACATCATCATCTTACAATGCTGTGATTACAGCTACTCCCCAATCCTCTGTGAATAGTACACATTGCCACTGTAACTCTAGTTAATGATCACGGTAATTTGCTCATGAAATCGATCGTTGGTTTCAGTCGTAATGCTGCTGTGGGGATACCTGCAGTCGGCTGAGACTGAAGAGGTCACTTAGATGAGTGATGAAACGTATCTGTCGATAAACACTGTGTCCAGATTAGTGCTGCACCATTCATCTAATCGCAATCATGATGTCCGCCTGCGCAATTATATAACCGCAAAAAGGCTGCGACTTAAATTATATAATCGAATGTGCGTATGTGAACGTCTGTTTGTGTGCAGTCTGCATATCTACGACCATGATTAAGAGGTGACCAATCAGTCTCTGTTCAGGCAGTGAAGCGGGTGCAGTCCATGGTCACATGACTATCCGGCGTGCTGTGTGCAGACCGGAAAGAAGGAAAAAATGGACACCGATGACAATGAGCAGGTTAATGCTGATGAACTGGTGCCCCTGCCATGACCTCTGTCATATGACAAAATTTTGGATTCAAGCTCAGCGACAGTGAGCAGAAAGAGGTACTGTGAAAAACATGCAAAATGGTGCAGCGGTAGTCATCATCATCATCGTCCGGATGAAGTGATTCAACTTTCTGCGAAAAAGGTAAAACACACAAAGGTTAGAAGACATGGGAAAGGAGAGGGGGAGAGGAAGCGTATGTCCACACTAACGCGGATAAATCTGAAAATGCAGTTTTCATGGTGAAAAAAAGGTTTTCCATCCACACTAACGTTTTCTGACCGTTTCTTGAAAGTTCACCATCCATATTGAAACGCCGAGCGTTAGAAAAACACCGCAGCTTCTTCTAAGGGCCGTGGCGCCGGCCACCATGACCGTTATATGTCAGCATCTACAAAAACTCCATTTTCACCAAATTCATCCACCCGAGAGAGCGTTTTCGAAAAGCTGCGTTTGTTGATTGAAAAAGGCGGCTTAGTTTGGTTGGAAGGCCAACATGGAGAGAAAAAGACGTGTTTCTGAATGTATCTGTCAGTGCAGATGTAATCTAAGGCAATTAACAGGGAAACTGAGCAGATTACTTCACAGTTAGTTCCTGGTTTTGTGTGTGTGTATGTGTGTGTGTGTGTGTTTGTGTGTGGGTGGGAGTGCGGCCAGTGAAAGCGCTCTGGATGAGGAAGTGTCCCATAGTGTCTGACGACATCAGTCTGTGAACAACAGCCCGAGTCAACTCAGGCCATCAAAACTGGCCAAATAGTGACCTTCGATTATTCCCTCTAAAATAACACATAGGTTTGAACACATCTGAACACCTGACGTCCATAAGAGGGCAGACCAGTACACGAGAGACAGAACTACTCGTATAGGTACATTTATTTCAACATAAACATGTCTTTTCAAAAGAGCTACACAACTATACATTACAAAATAAACTAAATGACATCTGGACACAACGTTTATCAACAGAAATGTTTCACCACTCATCTAAGTGACCTCCCCAGGTGTCCCCACCATTATAAACAAGACAGTGACATCACGACCCAAACCAATGACCCGTTTCATATGCAAATAAGTGTGACCATTAACGCCTATTTGCATATGAAACCGTCCATGCAGTGTCTTTGTCCACGTCTAAGTTTGTCTTCGTTTGATGGCTGGGAGAGCTGGCGCTGGATCGGCTGGGGGAGCTTGGCCTGCCGCGTGCTGTGGGCCCAGGGACCACGGCCCTGCTCAGAGCTTCGCTTGAAGAGGAAACACTGAGGGCGGTCTGACAGGACGGGGAAGTGGGGCAGGCTAAGCTGACTGCTAGCCCATGCAGACCGGCCGTTCCGATAACACTGAGGGCGGTCTGGCGGAGGCCTCGTCTAGCATCGACTGTGTTTTCGGTGTGGCTGTGTGGAGTGCGGGGAGTTGTGTCGAAGGTGTCTGGCTGGGAGAGCTGGCGCTGGATTGGCTGGGGGAGCCTGGTCTGCTGCGTCCGGTGGACCCAGGGAACACGGCCCTGCCGGGAGCTGCACCCAAGGAGGACACACTGAGGGCGGTCTGACAGGACGGGGAAGTGGGGCAGGCTAAGCTGACGGCTAGCTCATGCAGACCGGCCGTTCCGATAACACTGAGGGCGGTCTGGTGGAGGCCTCGTCTAGCATCGACTGTGTTTTCGGTGTGGCTGTGTGGAGTGCGGGGAGTTGTGTCGAAGGTGTCTGGCTGGGAGAGCTGGCGCTGGATTGGCTGGGGGAGCCTGGTCTGCTGCGTCCGGTGGACCCAGGGAACACGGCCCTGCCGGGAGCTGCACCCAAGGAGGACACACTGAGGGCGGTCTGACAGGACGGGGAAGTGGGGCAGGCTAAGCTGACTGCTAGCCCATGCAGACCGGCAGTTGCGACAGTCATCCTGGCGTTCATTCTCTTGGATAGTGTTTTTGTTTTTTAAGTTTTGACACGCGTGTTCTTGTAGTTTGGATGTGTTTTTGTCTTTGTGTTGCACTGCTGTGGGAAACGATATTTCATTTCATTTCATGTGCGCAAGTACATGAAATGAAACGACAAATAAAGTGTTCCTGATTCCTGAACTGATTCACCTTTCTTTGATTTTCTCACCTGGATTACTGAGCATGCATAAAGACAATGACCTGTACCGTTAAACTTCATTTAAAGACCAAAGGCTTCTCTCTCTCTTTCTCTCTGCCGTGGTTGGTGCTCGAGTGAGAAACGAGAACGCGCCATCTCTCGGAGTGAGATGAATGATTTGTAATCAACGTGTTATTCGATAGCCAAAATTTTTTTACAGACTTGGTAATATTCCAACTGGTTTAGATAAACAATGTGACAGTATTTTTCCATCTCTGCTGCTCAAGAGTTTTCTGACCAAAATCCAGAGTATTTCCAAACGGGGCTTTTTAGATTGTTCGGCGTGAAAATCACCCCCCCCCCCTTTTCTCCCCAATTGTACTTGGCCAATTACCCCACTCTTCCGAGCCGTCCCGGTCGCTGCTCCACCCCCTCTGCTGATCCGGGGAGGGCTGCAGACTACCACATGCCTCCTCCCATACATGTGGAGTCACCAGCTGCTTCTTTTCAGCTGACAGTGAGGAGTTTCGCCAGGGGGACGTAGCACATGGGAGGATCACGCTATTCCCCCCGGTTTCCCCTCCCCCCTGAACAGGCACCCTGATCGACAAGAGGAGGTGCTAGTGCAGCGACCAGGACACATACCCACATCCGGCTTGCCACCCGCAGACACGGCCAATTGTGTCTGCAGAGATGCCCGACCAAGCCGGAAGTAACACGGGGATTCGAACCAGCAAATCCCCATGTTGGTAGGCAACGGAATAGACCGCTATGCTACCTGGACACCCTGAAAATCCCTCTCGCTGCGGCCGAGTTGGGCGGTGAAGTCTCTGCCATCTTCACCACACGGTTGCTGTTGACTTACTTGCTCATTTAAGCGTGACTTAAATTTCATTTTCAACCAATTAGAGTGACCTTGTGTGACCCCTGCCCGTCATGCAGCGTATTCAGAGCAGCGGCCAAGGCCCCCGTGAGAATCCACTAGGCACACAGCCGTGGTAGTGCTGCTTTTTGTTTTTCACAAACGAATATTAATTTTCACACTTGAATGTCTGTTTTATATATATATATATATATATATATATATATATATATATATATACAATTCGGTTATATCTTTGAGTTTGGAATATTCACCGACAGCCCTAGAGTCAACTGAGGTCTCGGCGAGCGTAGGTTTAGAAAGGGAGGCATTTGAATTTCCAAGTACAACAACCACAGAGAAATGTGTCTTGTCAGTCATTAGTGTGAGGACGTCCAGGGGACATCACTGGTACATACTGGCACATACAGCACGAGGACAACAGCACCTAAAACATCAACTGAAGGCATCTGAAAAATCCACCATCTTTCTACTTCAATTCACATTCTTGAATTTGAATTTTTAAGGTGAGGAGGTTCCCTGAAAACACTCAATTTAAACCATTAAGATCCCTGTGTGTGTTATAACCTTGTGCAGCCTGTTCCCAGTGGGATTATGTGCAGGATGGAGCCATTTTTTGTAAATTTAATGCTGAAAAGACGTTTGTGCTAACGGCTAATTGTGTAATTGGGGTGAGCTAGCTTATCTGGGCATCACTAAAAAGGCTAAAAGTTGTGTCGTGGCTGGCCAATAAGTAACTTGTTCTTATTTTATTTTGAATTTCCTTTCATGAGCCAATAAGTGCTTTGGAAACTGGTTAGTTTTGTTCGGTGTTTTTAAGATTATAAACGACAGCAATCTGTTGTGCCTCAACTGCCGCGTGGAGTCCTTGCCCCTGTCTGTCATCCCGGCCCTGGGACACTTCACCTAACACAACACAGAGACCCTACTGGGGCTCACTGCCTGAAAGACAGGGTTACATCTTTGTACACTGTCCATTCTGATGTATTGTTGTTATTCACATGGCTGAATGGTAGAGGGCAGCATTCACATAGAAAATACACACAGCACTTTTCCCTTTAGGATATTATAGTAGTAGTAGTAGTAGTTATACGACTGTGTGTGTGTGTGTGTATGTGTGTTACCTGAGGTGTGGTGATGATGACAGCTCCATCAATTTTGGCAGAGCTCAGGTACTGAACTATTGACAGGTGCTCGTCAGAGGTGCCGGGAGGCGTGTCCACAACGAGGTAATCCAGTTCCCCCCAATCAACGTCCCTCAAGAACTGCTTGATCATACCTGACAGGGCACATAAGGCACATTATTTACACCAGGGGGTATTTTTATAGGTATCTGTACTCAAATACACACACACACACACAGACACACACAGACATGAACACACCACATACCGTTCTTCTTGGGTCCCCTCCAGATGACTGCATCATCAGGACTGCTGAGCAGAAAGCCAATAGACATAACGGCGAGGTTGTCTTCCACATACTGTAACACACACACACACACACACACAAAATGAGATAGAGGAAAAAAATTTTTTTTTAAATTTTCCCTCCGCCCCCTTTCCCCCCCCAATTGTATGCGGCCAATTACCCCACTCTTCCGAGCCGTCCCGGTCGCTGCTCCACCCCCTCTGCCCTGATACGGGGAGGGCTGCAGACTACCACGTGCCTCCTCCGATACATGTGGAGTCGCCAGCCGCTTCTTTTCACCTGACAGTGAGGAGTTTCGCCAGAGGGATGTAGCACGTGGGAGGATCACGCCGTTTCCCCCCAGTCCCCGAACAGGCGCCCCGACCAACCGGAGGAGGTGCTACTGCAGCGACCAGGACACATACCCACATCCGGCTTCCCACCCACAGACACGGCCAGTTGTGTCTGTAGGGATGCCCGACCAAACCGGAGGTAACGCGGGGATTCGAATCGGAGATTCCCGAGTTGGCGGGCAACGGAATAGACCGCCACGCCACCCGGACGCCACTTTCTACACAGGTTTCTGAACACACAAAATCCACGGGCGATGAGAATGTGCGTACCGGTACACATCTTTCACACCATGCGTTCTGTATACACAGTCTTTTGAGTCCGATCAGGGTGATGGTGCGAGTTGGCAAAAAAGACAAGTGTGAATATGGGTGACATTCTATTTAGAGCTTTTTGTTTTTCTTTCACTACATTGTGTTAAGATGTAATCTATAGCTAAAAAAACAACCTTCACGATGATTACATAGCTATGTGTGACTGGTTGCCAACCTTTTTTTGACGAGCCTTCATTTCATTTTATCTTGAGTAAATGTGTTTGTCTGTAAGCGTTAAAACATCCATTAGCCAAACCGCTTATCCTGCTCTCAGGGTCGCGGGGATGCTGGAGCCTATCCCAGCAGTCACTGGGTGACAGGCAGGGAGACACCCTGGACAGGCCACCAGTCCATCACAGGGCCCACACACACACACCTAGGGCCACCTGGAGGAAACCCACACAGACACGGGCAGAACATGCAAACTCCACACAGAGGACGACCCGGGACGACCCCGGGGTTTGAACCCAGGACCTCTTTGCTGTGAGGCGACTGCGCTAACCACTGCACCACCGTGCTATTTAAAGTTCACAGTCGGTAAAATTGTGCTGCTTCTTCAATTGCTTCTTCCTCAAAAGAAAACTACATGCTGGCCCTTTATACACAAGCCAGGCAACTGGGGTGTGTTGGAAGCCATTTATAGCAAATTGTGGACATGGTCAGGAGGGTCGCACATGTGTGCACAATTTCAGTTTGATTCAACATGTATGATAAAAAAACATGTGGGAACAGACGTATATATGAGGTTTTATAATCTGATGAAAACACTGCGTATGCATGTTTCCTGTTTTGTGTGTACACATATTTCTACACCTACATATACACAGAGTTTTACACATTTGTCCCCCAGGTCAGGTTGACATTCATAACAACGGACAGCATCCTCACAGGGACAAGCCAATCTGTAAGATGGGTTTCCATCCAACAATCAAATCAATTATCCATTACCCAAACCGCTTATCCTGCTCAGGCTTGCAGGATGCTGGAGTCTATCCCAGCAGTCACTGGGCGGCAGGTGGAGAGACACCCTGGACAGACCGCCAGGCCGTCACACAGGGCCGACAAACACACACACACACACACACACACACACACACACACACACACACACACACACACACACACACACACACACACACACACACACACACATTCACACCTAGGGACAATTTAGTACGGCTGATTCACCTGACCTACATGTCTTTGGACTGTGGGAGGAAACCGGAGCCCCCGGAGGAAACCCACGTAGACACGGGGAGAACATGCAAACTCCACACAGAGGATGACCCGGGAAGACCCCCAAGGTTGGGCAACCCTGGGGCTCGAACCCAATATGTTGCAAAAAAAAAAAAAGAGGAAATAATGCAAATAAAGGTTCATTTCCATCAGATATGCTGAAGCGGATAAAACCAGGGGTGTAGGCCTTTGTATCCTTCATGTCACGTGTCCATATTTCATCACTCACAACAAAGATGAACAGAGTCTACTGAGAACTGATTTATATTGCATACGGTTTTTTTTTTTTAACCCTTTTCTTCCCAATCATACCCAGCCAATCACCTCTCTGAGCCGTCCCGGTCGCTGCGCCACCCCCTCTGCTGATCCCGGGAGGGCTGCAGACTACCACATGCCTCCTCCAATACATGTGGAGTCACCAGCCGCTTCTTTTCACCTGACAGTGAGGAGTTTCACCAGGGGGACGTAGCGCATGGGAGGATCACATTAACTCCCCCAGTTCCCCATCCCCCCCGAACAGGCGCCCTGACCGACCAGAGGCGCTAGTGCAGTGACCTAGTCACATACCCACATCCGGCTTCCCACCCGCAGACATGGCCAATTGACCTTTCGCAAAGTACCGCCCCAGAACGGTGCTCGTCCAATCCTACCTTAGCAACGGTCCGTCAAGCTTTCAAACACACAGCAAAATGCTGGAACGGTGTGCCTATGGGATCTGCAAATCGGATACTAGATATGTGAAAAGTTTGGAGGGGGTGTAATTTTCTTTCCCTTCCCGAAACCCAGAACGCAAGAAGCGCAGTGTCGGCAATAGATTTGGCAGTATAGCAGACCCCATGGCCAGTGTAATCCATCCAAAATCAACAAAAATACCTGGCTGCTCCACGCTAAGCTTGCTACTAGCTATTATTGATAGCTAATACAGCTAACGTATTATTACTGTTACTTTTACGCACACAACGCGCCGATTTATTCCTCCATGTTTTGGTGTTTTCTGGCTACTTCCTGGATAGTTCTGAAATGCTTGACGGGCATAGCAACAGTAACTAAGGGGGGCGGGACTTTGCAAAAGGTCAATTGTGTCTGTAGGGACGCCCGACCAAGCCGGAGGTAACAGGGGGATTCGAACCAGCGATCCCTGTGTTGGTAGGCAATGGAATAGACTGCTACACTACCCAGACGCCCTATATTGGATAAGGTTAATTGATTATGTAAAATGTATTTTATGACTAAATAAAAAACAAAACAAAGCAGTGTTTCTTAAACTTTTCCAGTAAGACTTACCACAGGGGACCAGCCAGAACCACTTTGGTGGACCTGTTGAGAGGAAAACAGATTTAAGAAGATGTTCCACGGTCCAGGCCTACGAAAGAGAGAACCCCCAGAAGGAGAAAATAAAGGCAGACTGCCGGACAGTGCTCTAGATGGGATAAAGGACAACATGAGGCAGCGCTTGTGTTTTTTGTGAATCCTTGTAAAGAGAAAAGGGATGAGATGGGTTTCCTTCTACGTCACATCGTTTAAAGAAGGAGGCGTGAGTACGTCTCTAAATCTGATTTGCAAAACAGTCTTAGATTACAGCAAACTCAGAAAGACTTGAACAAAGAATTTTTGGCATTGTTGCAATATCAGATATGGTAACAACATCAGTTATTATGATTATGTTTGAGTCTGTTAAGCGAGAAGAGATGTTTCATCTGAGTATTTGGCAAGCTAGCTACCTGTTCTCCCTCCAAACCCATGATCCTTGGAATGGAGGGACCGCATATATCCACATCCAACAGTGCCACCTGGGAGAGAGGAGAGAGAGAGGAGAGAGAGAGAGAGAGAGAGAGAGAGAGAGAGAGAGAGAGAGAGAGAGAGAGGAGAGAGAGAATTTGAACTTTAAAACCAGTCTTTATTTAACACACTCTTTTAAACAAGTTTGGCAACAACAACAAAGTTAACAAAATTATTTAACAAAAAAAGACATCTTTTTAGCAATATGAACAAAGAAAAAAACCCTTCCATCATTGAACCAAGTTCGACTCAGTCTCTTTAATTATCAAAGAAAGAGAGGAGAGAAAGGGGAGAGAAAGAGGAGAGAGAGGAAGAGGAGAGAAAGAGAGAGAGAGAGAGAGAGAGAAAGAGGAGAGGGAGAAAGAGAAGAGCAAAAGAAAGGAGCGAGAAAGAGAGGACAGCGAGAAAGAGGAGAGAGAAAGAGGAGAGAGAAAGCGAGGAGGGAGAGAAAAAGAGTGAGAGAAAGAAAGAAAGAGGAGAGACAGAGAGGAGAGAAAAAGAGGAGAGAAAGAGGAGAGAGAAAGACAAAGAGAGAGAGAGAAAGAGGGGAGAAAGAAAGAGATGAGAAAGAGGAGAGAGAAAGATGACAGAGAAAGAGATAAGAGAAAGAGGAGAGAGAGAAAAGAGAGAAACAGGGGAAAGAGAAAGAGAGGAGAAAGAGGAGAGAGAAAGAGGAGAAAAAGGAGAGAGAGGAGAAAGAGGAAAGAGGAGAGAAAGAGCAGAGACGAGAGGAGAGAGAAAGAGATGAGAAAGGGAAAGAGGAGAGAACGAGGAGAGAGAGGAGAGAAAGAGGAGAGAGAGAAAGAGAGGAGAAAGAAAGGAGAGAAAGAGAGGAGATAGTGTAATTTTCAATGCAATTCATGTATTCTTGTTTGGCTTTGGCAACAACTGCTTTCACATTTCCTGCCACTGAAGCTCCTTTGAAGTGAAACTGAAGGGAGGTTTGCAGGAGGGCCTTTCTGACTTGTTTGTTGCGGTGTGAACTGGACGCTTCCTCCCATCAAGCTAACCTATCAACAATGCACAACTCCATTTGTGTTCCTCACCCCTATCTAAACAAGTGTTGACTCATTGCTTCCCTCTTTCCTTCCTGAGATGAGCTGTGAGCGGGCCACCCTCAGTCCATCGTTGTGTGTGTGTGTGTGTGTGTGTGTGTGTGTGATGTGAGTGTTTCTGAATGATTTAAGTGTAAGCCTTTATGTTGTCTGACTGTGTATAAATTGCATCGTGAGTTTGTGCTGCACGACACCGGTACTCTTCCACACTAAAATGTACTAAACTGTGCAAGTACCGGTAATCTGAATCACTCCGACCTGGCGACGGCTGTGAAAAATGTCTGTAACCATGGTAACACTGACTTCACATTAAAAAACAAAAACAAAACGCTGTCATTCACTTCACCGGACGATAGAGGTCAGGGTTCAACTAGAAGTACACATGGCATTTTCAACCAACTAGTACCTGGCTGTCTGGCGTAGTTGTGCAAGAGACGACGCAGAATCCTCGAGTCCCTTCATCGGCACTACAGCTCGGGTGCCGGTACCAGACTATTTCAGGCAGCGAGTGTGGTTGCAGAATGTTCTGGTGACTCTCCTTCATAACCAAACTGTGTGTGAACTTAACAGGACTAAGCTATGTGCAACGGTAAAGCCCTTAACCTTGCTGGAATGTGGAGCATCATCCTGGACTTCCTGCAAGGAAGTTCTTGGGGGTCACAGACAGTGGCAGTGTGTGTGTGTGTGTGTGTGTGTGTGTGTGTGTGTGTGTGTGTGTGTGCGCGCATGCGCGCAATGGAAAGATCGGGATTTGGGAACTAGGTCACCGAGTTCCAGTTCTTTCAATAGCAATTTGTCTGCTAAGGAAATGAAGCACTCGAGTGGGTTTCAGAGCAGCGATAAAACAATCGGCTCTACCGGTGGTTGAGAGACACAGACAACGTTGAGAAATACAACCCGAACAACTAAAATCCCGGTTTGATTTCTGTGATTGCTCACCAAGAGACGCCAAAGTCCTACCCGACAGTAACGGCTAAAATGAGACCGGGGCTCTGGGTACTAACACAAGCTGCCCAATGTGAAGGTCACAGTTCAAACCCCAGGCTCCTCCTAACGTTGGCTCCAACTCAACTAGGTGTCCTGACAAACATATGGTGGTCATTTTCCATCCAAAGTGACCTGGAGCCAACAGCCTACTGTAAATCCAATCTAAAAATCACATTGTAGATCATTTGAGCATTTTGGCCCATAGATATGGAAGTCCAACTGAGTTTCACACAAAAAAAACAAGCATATTGCCTCAAAATATTTGACAAACAGCTCCAAACCACATGCTCCAACACATCAAGAATCTACATAAAAAGAGGGATTGGCAGCTTGTCAGGAGATCCATCCAGCCATTATCCAAACCGCTTATCCTGCTCTCAGGGTCGCGGGGATGCTGGAGCCTATCCCAGCAGTCATTGGGCGGCCGGCGGGGAGACACCCTGGACAGGCCGCCACGCCATCACAGGGTCGTCACACACACACACAGTCACACCTAGGAACAATATCGTATGGCCGATCCACCTGACCTACATGTCTTTGGACTGTGGGAGGAAACCAGAAAACCCGGAAGAAACCCACGCAGACACGGGGCGAACGTGCAAACTCCACACAGAGGAAGACCCCCAAGGTTGGACTACCCCGGGGCTCGAACCCAGGAACTTCTTGCTGTGAGGCCACCATGCTAACCACTGTGCCACCTTCAATACTTAAAATGGCGAACGGGTTGGAAAATAAATGAAATGGGTAGTCTCAAGGATGATTGGGTTGATCTACCCTGTAGCAGAAATCCGTTGGCTAACATCCCATGAAGAAATCCACAGGTCCTCAAAGAACCACATCCAAGAATGTAGGGTAGCACTCACCAATTTCAAAAAGGACAGGGACAGTGCCTCATTTCCACCAATTTATTTTGGCCAGCAAAACATGCTAACGTTTCAGCCTACTGCTGCAGGCCTTCATCAGAGCATGCTGGCCTTTCGGCCTGCAGACTTCCAGTAATAGCCCTGGTGTGTATCTGTTTTAACAGCATAGTGCACCTGGCCTTTATTAGAGACAGGCCATTATTTGAGACAGGCGTTTACATTTTAATTATATTAATTTAAAAATCCGGGCATCTGATTAGGATGCCTCCTGCGTGCCTTCCTTTGGAGGTTTTTCAGGCACAGCCAACTGGAAGGAGACCCTGGGGTAGACCCAGAACTCGCTGGAGGGAAAACATGTCCAATCTGGCCTGGGAACGCCTTGGGATCCCCCAGGAGGAGCTGAAGGGCGTTGCTGGGCAGAGGGACGCCTGGAGTGCCCTACTTAGCTTGCTGCCACTGTGACCCCCACCCTGGAGAAGCGGCTGAAGGTGACTAAATGAATGAATGAATAATTTAAAAATTCAGAGACTCGTTTCAGTTTCTGATGGTGAGTGTTTAAAGTGGATGTGGAGGACCTACATCTAACATGGTAACGATCGTCAAGCTAAACTTTTACTTAGCTATTTAAATGTGTGCTAGCTCACATTAACTAGCTACTGTGAACTTATGCTAACAATATAGTCTCCAGTAGCCCACATTAACACCCATTGCTCATTATAGCATATATATGCACGGTGGCGCAGTGGTTAGCGTGGCCGCCTCACAGCAAGAAGGTCCTGGGTTCGAGCCCCAGGGTAGTCCAATCTTGGTGGGTCATCCTGGGTCGTCCTCTGTGTGGAGTTTGCATGTTCTCCACGTGTCTGTGTGGGTTTCCTCCGGGGGCTCCGGTTTCCACCCACAGTCCAAAGACATGTAGGTCAGGTAAATTGTCCCTACGAATGAATGGGTGTGAAAGTGTGTGTGTCGGCCCTGTGATGGCCTGGCGGCCTGTCCAGGGTGTCTCCCCACCTGCCGCCCAATGACTGCTGGGATAGGCTCCAGCATCCCCGCGACCCTGAGAGCAGGATAAGCGGTTAAGAGAATGGATGGATGGATATATATATATATATATGTTGAGCACTTTCCCTACCGTTGAGTGTTTCTTTTAACAGTTATATAGATATATGTACAGAAAATACTCGAGAAAATTCCATGTTTTTGGTCCCCCCTAGATTGTGATGAGATCTGCGCACTTGCACACGTTTAAATGAACACTATACTACTTGTACTAGTTTTGTGTTGGTACTGGTACGAGTGTTAGGAGTTCTAATGAAACTGCGTCATAGGATGTAACTACAATTTACTTTAACAGTGGTTTAAGACTTCTTTGTCAGCCTAGGGTGAGGCTGTATAACGGCTTCGTAACAGTCCATTTTATCTCGCCTAAATGAGGAAGGTTGTGGTCTCTAACCCTTTCCTTGTTTCACATACAAACACTCTCTCTCATGATGAACACAAGAAGGAATGTCGGCAAGTCATGCGCGCTCACAAATACACACACACCCCATCCTCTTTCATTCAGTGCCTTTATCAACAGGAAGAGGCAGTATAACAGTAAACGGGCATCAGGAAGCCGCTACTCTCACTCTTACATTCCCCTGACCAAGACCACCCCACCAGATCTGCCTGTGTTTCTGTTTGTTTGTATGCATATGCAAGTGCACATTTCCTAACACACACCAACCGTCATTAATTATCTCAGAGTCACCAGACATTATTTCTTCACCTACTTCTTTCTCCTCCAGCTAGTGGAGGGCAGAGTGATGAGGTGAAGAGGAGAGGAGCGAAAGACGAAGGCCAGGGACTCGTTTCTACATGGTTATGGTTCAACATGACCATTTTCATCATCCATCACCGCTTCCTTTCTAGGGTTGGGTATCGTTTGGATTTTAACGATTCTGGTTCTGCTTATCAATTCCGGTTCTTAACGACTCTCAATTCCGGTTCTTTGAGGAGCGGGGTCAAAACAGGTCACATGCTTATTTAAAAAAAAAAAAAAACTTATTTCTAAAATCTTTACACAAGTCATATTCATATTCATAATTGATTTCATACAGTTTATGGAACCTATAAATTAATATCCATTCATCCATCCATCCATTATCCAAACCGCTTATCCTGCTCTCAGGGTTGTGGGGATGCTGGAGCCTATCCCAGCAGTATGGCCGACTCACCTGACCTACATGTCTTTGGACTGTGGGAGGAAACCGGAGCACCCGGAGGAAACCCACGCAGACACGGGGAGAACATGCAAACTCCACACAGAGAATGACCTGGGACGACCCCCAAGGTTGGACTACACTGGGGCTTGAACCCAGGACCTTCTAGCTGTGAGGCGACCGCGCTAACTACTGTGCCACCAAAATTAATACCATACAGTTGAATTAAGTTGCTGTTATTCAATGATCTGATTCAATAATGTGTTCCTCGTCTTTTCCCTCACTGTACTGTAACACTGAAACCCACCTAAATGACAACGCAGCAACAGTCCAAAATTTTGTAATTTACAGCTTTGTTGTAGTTCCAACATTTGTAATTTACAGTTTAGGGAGCTGCAGCCCATGTGGGTGTTGACAAGAGAGAAGTAGGAACATCTGTGCAAACGTTCATCTATGAAAAAACACATCACAGTATTTGCACAAATTTGACTCAGCTTTTACCAATTTGATCAGGTGTAGTTAATTTGCTGTCTCGCTGTTACGAACAAGACAAACGTTACTCAATTTCACTTACCCGATTGTGACGAGGTGCTGGCTATTGGCTGAGGGTTGACTGAGGGGGATGAAGTGTGTGAAAATGAGGGAGACCGGCGCAACACGTCAAACACGGTACACTTGCTGATTTGTACACCATGCTGGCAAAGGTGTTTTGTTGTGTTAGCAGTGCATCCTCCCTTGCACGAATTAAGTTTGGCAAAGGTGTTCCACTGTGCTGACTGTCATTTTTGCAAACAAAACTAAGCCATACTTTTGAGTGCTTGTTATGGTCCATGATGGCGCATGGCTCCACCTAGACTCATGTGCTCGCTACTCTTCGGCCACTTGCTGATCTACCCCACAAAACAAAAACAAAATGTATGGCTTTGCGCAGCGTCGTCCAGTCCAGAAAGAGCAGATGGGAAGACATGCATGCATTCAACTCACAAAACTATAAGCGCAGCCGCGCAGATGACTAGCCAGGTCCTGGTACTGAAACTGTAACTAGCATGTGTGAAATTTGTTCAGGAACCAATAACCAGAATCAGAATTAAAATTTCTCAATGATTCCTTTGGAATCGGAATTTTGGAACCGGGTCTAACTTGGAAGCGGTTCTCAATGCCCAACCCTATTCATTTCTAAGCGTTGAAAAAGGATTGCGCCTACTGAAAACCTGGGGTTTGAAGCAATGGTTGAGGCCCAAAAGGGGGTTCCAGGTTTGCGGGTCAAAGTCAAAGGAGCAGGTTTGGCCAGTCTGGGTTCCAGGACAAGAGATTACATTTATTAATTTTGTTATCCTCTTTCAATATTATATTCTTCTCTCACTCCGATGTGTGACTAATGTTTTTTCTTGTCTCTTCTCCCATGTGTGTGAATGGTATGACATGAGTCTCCCGTGTGCATGTGTAGTCTGTCCTCCCGTCAGGTTTCCATGGTGATAAAGGTGGTCGTGTGACCCAGGTCCTAGGCTGTTCTGGTGGCATCTAGGCACTGCTTGGCATCCTTCTCATCATATTCTTCATATATTTTATAACTCCATTATAATTCTGTTATCCTCTTTCAATGTTGTTTTCTATAAATTGTGTTCTCTTCTGTGCAAACAACATTCATTGCACATCTGTCCGTCTTGGGAGAGAGATCCCTCCTCTGTTGCTCTCCCTGAGGTTTCCTCCTATTTTTTCTCCCCGTTAAAGGTTTTTTTTAATTTTTTTTAGGGAGTTGCTCTTTATCTAATGCAAGGGTCTGAGGACAGGGTGCTGTTGCTGTAAAGCCCACTGAGGCAAATTTGTGATATTGGGCTGTACAAATAAAACTGACGACATTTTTCTGACAGGCTATATTTTAAGATCCATCAACACAGGAACATCCCCACACAAAATATATACATAAATACACACAAAACAGACACAGACACAGGATAAGTTAATATTTCAAGCCACTCTCAGTCACGTTACGACTTCTGCACCAGTCTGTCAGTAGCCTAATCCTAAAGGGGAGGGGGGGCAATTTTTTTTTTGGTGTTTTGGAGGCCTTTATATCATTCTGTGGCTTCCCAGTAGTGCTCCATATGTATTCAAATCTGAAAATTCAAATTTTGGTCAAAGTAGGTTTGTAATGCTATTTTCCCAAGCCCTTCTAAAAAATTTTCCCCATGTGACCTGATGTAAGGTTCTGCACTTTCTTTTAACACTTTTGTCACTCTCTATGCTTACACTCAGCCAACTGTGTATGTGTGTATGTGTGTGGTGGTGGTGGTGGTGGTGGGGGGGGGGTGAGGTAGGGGAGGGTCAGGCATCAGCGCTAATCCGCGTCACTGATTTTTGCGAATTTCTGAGGGGGTGTTTCCATTTGAACAATCCAGAATAGAATGCAGATGGCATCACCCTTTAAGACCGGGTCCTGGGATGTTTCCAGGCTTCCAGACACTTTCTGGGGGATATGGACGGCAAAGAGACACACTGTGTTGGGTTTCTCTTACCTCTTTGGTGTCGTCGCTGGCTAAGGTATGGCACAGATGGGCACTGAAGGTGCTCTTCCCCACTCCTCCTTTCCCCGACAGCACCAGGATCTTGTGTTTGACCGTCTCCATTTTCACTGCAATCTCGGCTATGGCTGCAGGCAGAGACAGGGAAATGACGGTCAGCGGAAGCATGTGGATATAATGGTCTTATCAATACAGGTAAACTGTAAAAATGAAAGAAAAATAAAGTTCTTCCTGTTTCACCTCTGGTCTACACCAAGTGCACTTCTGTTGCAACAGAAATGCTTTTATTTCAGTCAAGCCCACTGTCTACACTGGGTCCATGAAATGGAGTGTCTCAACGGGGACCTAAGTGTGTCACTTCCACCTGTTCTCTTTTTTTTTTTTATTCTTCCAAGTCTATTTTTTGCTCATATGCATATAAAAACGCCAATTTGTTTTTTTTTTTACAATAAAATCGGCTTACAAACCATCATTACATCAATGGATTTTATCTTTTTCCCTAAATGATTGTCCCCCAAAACAGAAGAGAAGCAGCAACAGAACAAGATGTTTTCCCATCAATAACAAAAACAGGAAAGAATACTTTACCCTTGAGAATATGATTTTCTATGTTTCATAAAAGCTGTGTTGAGTTTTGTAAATAAAAGTGTACAGACCCACACGGTAGGCCAACTGTAGCCAATACCTTTTCTTCCAGTATTCATCTTGCTATCGTTTTGTTTTTGACTTTAGCCTTTTGGATGTGTTGCCAAAGACGGAGCCAGTTCAAACACAAAGAGAGCAGTTATGTTTCTTTGACTTTCATAGTGGACTTGCTAGTCACAAGACTTAACTGGCATTTCTGATCCTTACTTGTAAATCACATTATGTGCATATGCAATAATATGTATGTCGAGACACAAATGGCACACATCCACATCTCTTTCCACCTGCCAACAGGAACAGGCTTACCAGGGTCGGGGGCCTTGGTAGCTCCTGAAGCACACATGCGCTGGTTGGGACAGCCCTGACATGCTGAAGTCTTCCCCGCCTGCTCGCTGAGTGTCCCGGGACAGTCTGCAATTATTGAAAATAACTCTTCAGTGTTGGGAGTATTCAACGAACAGCTGGAATCAATGGGACATCTTTGTCCCTGGGATTCTTAAAGCTGTTTTTCTGTCTGGGACTAAATTTTATTTGCTCTAGAACACATGGCTCATGAAACGCACTGGTCTTCTCTTGAATAACCAGAGCTGCAATCACAAACATTTTGTTATGTCCTCGGCCACTTTCTAATATGAATAATCAGTCTGGATTGGCTTCAAGCATCAATCCACATTTCTTAGTCTGGTTTTATGCCTTCAGGAGCCCCTGAGATACAATCTGACACACTTAATCGAAAATATTAACTTTAATGATAGCTACCCTCGTATCTATGACAATAATGAGAAACCCCAACCGCGCGCATACTTTGCTCCAAAATTGGCGGTGGTTCCACTTCTTCTGCCGACGCTGACAACTAATGGCATACATCTTCAGTTTAAGTATTAATTAATTCTGACACACTGGAAAAAGTACCATTCAAACATTACACACAGCTCACCCGCGTAAGCTGGTGAATGCGATGTAATACGCTGATTCTTATGAGACAGAAGAATTACAGAACCGCTTTATTTTTTCAAAGGGAACTTCATATGTGTGGTATCATGTGTCATTTTGAAGCAGGTAACAAAATATGCTGGTACACTACACCAGTGGTTCTCAACCTTTTTGGGGTCCTGGACCCCCCTTGCGTATTTTTGATCTATCCTGAGGACCCCTCCACCTGATCTTGGGGGAGGGGGGTTGCAATTTGATAGAAACAGTAGAAACTGCATTTTAAATTGCATTATAACATTTATTCACTCTTTGGGGCAAAAATAAGAGGTTTCAGTTGTAGCTTAGATATAGTTAACAAAACAGAATTCTTATGCAGTAATTTTCAGATATATGTAACAAAACAGAATATGTATTCAGTAACTTTCAGATATATGTAACAAAACAGAATATGTATTCAGTAACTTTCAGATATATGTAACAACAGAATTTTTATGCAGTAACTTTTAACAATGCAAACGGGAGCGAGATCTCTTATTAAAATACAATAAATGACACTTGTGAAACAGATGTAATTAGAGAAAAAAGTCCGGTTACCCTTTATAGTTTAGGTAGATAAAAGTCTCAGTCACATTTGAGTAAAATAATCCTATTTATTTCTATAAATGTCATAGAATCTTTTTTTTAAAGATGTTATTTTCACGGACCCCTTGCAATTACACCACGGACCACTAGGGGTCCGCGGACCCCCGGTTGAGAAACACTGCACTACACCAACATATACTAACAAATTACAATAACACTATTAGAGTTTCATAATAAAATGTTATATTAACACACGGTAACGCTACTGTGGCGAATTCTACTAGAGCATTCCTGCTCCAAGTTCATTTGCTTATTACTCACGATGCAACTGAAGCGTCGATGTTTGGGTTATGTTGTGGGATATAAAAACGGGCATATCTGTTACAGATGGCGGGGATGGGGTGGAAGGTAATGGGGACGTTATGAGAGAAGTTGTATTAGACAACATGCTGTTCCCCACCATGAGGGTAAAGAGTAGGCAGAAATAGATAAGGTCGCTTCTGTGGCCAAGAAAAGCATGAAGCTGAGACCAATACGAACTTGTGTCTATTATGACTAGCTGGGCTTGCGGTCATTAGAAGCTTGCTCGTTAACTCTGAAAGGTTTGACGAGAAGTCCATTATTTGGCCACGTCACAATACTACCAGCGTTATACGATTACACCAATTTACTGACCCTATATAAAAATATAAAAGTACATTAAGAAGCAGTTACGGTTTGGGTTGTTTGCCGAGTTTTAGCAACCTCACGTCAGGTGATGTAACGTTACGACATACAGACCAACGCACACAAAGCCGCGTCCAGCCACCACAAAGTAAACGGAACGACAACAGTACTTCACAGAGCTCCGTGGCCACATGTCATTGATTTTAAAAAAAATTAATAACACAAAATTTCAGCGTTAAATTGTTAAAAACTCACGCTCCGGCGCGTTATCTGGAACATCCGCCATGATTGACTCCGGTTTCCGGCGGTCCGCCCTCCAAATCCTTCCCCGTCGGAGGTTCCGCGGCTGCGCACAAGAGCGTAACGTGTGGAAAATAATCTGCGCAGTCGCCGTGAAAACCGAACCCAATTAAATCACAAATCATGACACGGATAACTGATTTCTTTTTTTTTTTCATTTCATGACGACGACATACAGCGATTGTAAAAATTGGGCAAAACGTAAGCTACAAAATAGGAAACATACGAAGACCTAAAGACGAGCTATCCGTTTGAATCTTTACGACAATAACGTAAAGATGAACCACCCATTCACATCCACGTCTAGGATGCAGGTTACTATTATCTCACTGAGCATGCGCCTATCCATGTTTGTTTGTTTATTTAATACATGAAAAATGTACACAGCAAGTTTGGGAATAAATTCAAAATGAAGGAGGGAAATAAATCAACAATCGTGGAAATGATGGTACAGTACAATTGCGTGAGCATAATATAAATGGATATCAGAATAATGACAAATAAGACCGACTAAGTAATAGTTTACAAACAAATCAAAAAGCACAAAAAAGGAAAACAAACAGGGAAATTTCCCTTACAAAAAAGTAGCTTTTTCAAGTGTGTTATTAGTATACTTATTTTAAAGTAAATATCAGTGAGTATACTTTCAGTTTACTTTTTAAGTACTTATCAGAGATATGCTAAACAAAATTATACTTAAGTATACTTACACATGTACTACTAGTACAAATACTTGAACTTCACTTGAGCTTGAACTTTACTTGAAGTTTACTTAATAACATGAATATATAAATATATATACTGCTGGAATAGGCTCCAGCATCCCCACGACCCTGAGAGCAGGATGAGCGGTTAAGATAATGGATGGATGGATCGATGTATGGATGTATATATATATATATAATATATAACTTTTTTAAATAAACACTCAATGGTAGGGATAGTGCTCAACAAATAAGGAGCAAAATAATCAAGTTAGTCAAGTACATTTTACAGACAGTACAAACCTGTTGGCATGAAACAGCTTGTTCTGTCCCATAGAAAATGTACTTGACTAACTGGATTATATATATATATATATATATATATATATACATAAATACACACACACACACACACACACACACACACACACACACACACACACAGGAACACTTCTCTGCTCTCTTTCTCTATAATTCCTTCATCGCCCGCCTTCCTCTCCCTCACCCCATTTCCTACCTTATTTCCTCCCTGGGGGCTCATCACTATGAAACGAGAGAGGAATGTGTGTGTGTGTGTGTGTGTTTGTGTGTGCGTCATGTACACTTTAATTGATGGATGTCATTGTGAAGGCGTGTATACTCGTATTTGTAAACATTGTGCTGCATTTTCAACATTGTGCCAAAATGTTTGCACAGCTGTTGGTGGTTTTTGTGTGCACGTGTTTGTATGTGTGTGTTTTTCGAGTTTTTTTTTTCAAAGATTGTGTGAACTAGATATATTGTCTTTTGCATGTGCACAAGTACCCCTGTGTGTGTGTGTAGTCCCCTCCCCCCAGTGTTTGTCCTGTAGAGTGTGTAACATGATATGTCCTTTGTCACGGCCCATCCTTCACAAACTGAAGAACCGTCAGGTTCAAACAGCCCAGCAGCTTTTGTGCTGCTTTGTAGACACTTCTGTGTGACGTCATTAACTGGGAAAGCCCACTGTTTGTTTTTTTTTTGGTTTTTTTTTTTTTTTTTAGTATTTGGGTAAAGTTACCTCTCTACATTCCTGCTGTGGCTCTCCGATGTGTCAGGACAACAGGAACTTGGTCCTGGATCTGTCCTGTATTTAAGGATGGACATAGTACAGGAAGTGGGGTTGAGAGAAAGCCAAAGCTGCTCTTCACTCTAGACAAAGTAGGGGAGAGCGGGGTGATTTGAGCCTGTGGGGAAGTTGAGCCACCCCTTGTTTCATATTTTGAAAACGGTTTATTTCAGATCCAAAGTGATTATTCCCAAGGATGCACCACATCCTATTTTAGTTGGAGACATTACTGCGATGCTCTCACTTTAGAGACACCTCGAGTAAATACTGGCTCAACTCACCCCGCTCCCCCCTACTGATGTATTGGGAAAACATACTTCCTAAATTTTCCACAACAATGAATTCCGAAAAAACCTCTCCTGCTATAAAACTCCCATTGCTGCCTAGTATGGGGAGTAAGTGGTACCACATAGCGGCTAGAAAGGCCACGTTAGCATGCTGCCGGAGCAAATTATTACCAATAACTTCATTTATCTAGAATTGTTCCATTAATTTATCTTTCTTTTCAGCCGATCTTTCGCCATCTCATTTTCCCCCCTATTTTTCCCCTCCATCGATTTGCTTTCAATGTTACTGACAAGACTTCCGCTGAATGAAAATCCTTCTTTTTTTACCCCCTTTATCGGAGCAGTTGCTGCTCCACCCCCCCTCTGCCGACCCGGGGACGGCTGCAGACCACCACATGCCTCCTCCCATACATGTGGAGTCGCCAGCCGCTTCTTTTCACCTGACAGTGAGGAGTTTCGCAAGGGGGACGTAGCGCGTGGGAGGATCACGCTATTCCCCCCCAGTTCCCCCTCCCCCCCTGAACATGCTGACCAGAGGAGGCGCTAGTGCAGCGACCAGGACACACACCCACATCCGGCCTCCCACCCGCAGACACGGCCAACTGTGTCTGCAGGGACACCAGACCAAGCCGGAGGTAACACGGGGATTCGAACCAGCGATCCCCGTGTTGGTAGGCAACGGAATAGACGTCTACGTTACCTTTTGTATTTAACTTACTTCTTGTTTTGCTTTGGTGACAAACGCTTTTGAATGTCATGTCAATAACATTGTTTTTGAATGGACAGAGAGAGAGAGAGAGAGCGATAAAGAGGGGGAGAGACAGACAGAAATGGGGGAGGGAGGAAAGGATGAGAGAAAGAGAGACAGACAGAGCTGCTGTTGGGTGGGTAACTCTTCCCTTGGGCCCGCTTTAAGGTCGGTGCACAGGGGGCGGGGGGGGGGTGAAGAAGGAAAACCCCCCTCCGTCTCCAGCTGCAGACCGTGAAGCGTCTGTCGTTTCCGTCCTCTGTCCTCTCCGCTGTCCCAGCCCGCCCCTTGAAGGAAAAAGGCCTCGTTAGCTCTTTGACAAGACAGAGAAAAGTCAGTTAACGTTTGAAGATGGCTGCACAAAGACAGACTCGGATCACGTGGTCATGACTTCACAACAGACGTCTGACCTTCACTGGTTGCACGATAATTCTCGACTGTCCTAAGTAGGACTGATTCGCCACGTATTCTGGTTCAATTAAGACTCCTTTCAAACCAACACATGGACTGCATGACACCGGTGTAACAGGTTATTTTGTTGCCCGGTGCGGGATTCGATACGGGCTATGTTGCGCCACAAGGCAACATCACTAACCGCTCGGCTAAAGGGTCAGACCCGTTGGCTAGGGGCTAACGTGTGCTATTAGTAGTTTACACTAGCGTCACTATTTAGTACACCAAAACAGTCCGTGGGTGTTTTTAGTATGTCTGAAACCACGGTGTGCATCAAATAGACTGCGAAAAACACTCGTTCTGCATCCGGAAAAACACGGATTACTTTGCACAGTGCTGAGCAAAACAAAACCACCTCTTGTAGACGTTTATCCGGAGTATGTGTACATTAACCCCCCCCCCCAAAGAACTGAAAGCAAGCGGCATGGCTCTGTGACGGAGAAGTATGTTGGAATAACGATTATGCTGTAGCGAATTCGGGGGGGGGGGGCAACCACTGGAACTGCCGCGGCCGGGACGCGAACCCGTATCGCCCGCACCGCGGGAGGCATCCCTAACCGCTCGACTAAAAGGTCAGATTCGTTAGTCAAGGGCCAACGTGTCTACTTATCCATGCACGTTACAATACTTATTAATTACATACTAACTCCAGAAAAAGTAACGAGTCCAGCCTCTCTCCAGGAATTTGGTACCAGAATCCATGCTAGGGGAGTGCAGATGAGCCCAGGGGAACTGCCACGGCCGGGACGCGAACCCTTATCGCCCGCACCGCGGGAGGCATCGCTAACCGCTCTACTAAAGGGTCAGACCCATTAACCAAGGGCCAACGTGTCTACTTATCCATGCACGTTACACTACTTATTAATCACATACTAACTTCGGAAAAAGTAACGAGTCCAGCCTCTCTCCAGGAATTTGGTACCAGAACCCATGCTAGGGGAGTGGAGGTGAGCCCAGCTACATCCAGTTGGTACCGTTCCACCACCCGCACCAGCTCAGGCTCCTTCTGCCAGAGAGGCGCTATCCCACGTCCGGGGACCAATCTGCGACAGTCGGCACGCCCCGATCCCCGACTTGCGTACGTAGCTTGATATTGTAGCGAGTTCGGGGGGGGGGGGCAGTCCGGGACCGCCGCAACTGGGACGCGAACCCGTGTCTCACACACCGCAAGCGACAACGTTAACCAGTCAACTAAAGGGTCCGGCCCGTTAGTCGAGGACCAGCGTGTCTACTTATCCATGCACGTTACAATATGTACAGCTTGAAACCTTTCCCCCGTTTGCTGGTTGGTGCGGGGGGGAGTTTGTCGACAACTCGGTGCAGGCCGTGGACATCTCTCCGCGGTAAATCTCGCAGGCATCGCGAAAAATATTCCGTCGTCAATACGCCCATTTCACGCCGCGGCCATCTTGGATAAAAAAAAAACCAAGCGGTGGGAACTTCGCCACGCCCCCTTCTTACTTCATTGAAAACACTGCTGGAAGCAACATGTCGTACTGCTGTGTACCATCCTGCAACTCCTATCAAAGAAGGGAAAGAGATAAATCCTTGACGTTTCACCGCCTCCCCAAACGCCTGCACACCCGTAAGGCATGGGTGGTGAAAATTAAGCGGGATACAGGGCCGCATTTTCAGGTAACTACCAATACCTTCACCTTTACCTAGCTAGCTGGCTGGCTAGCTGGCCAGCTAGCTCCCTAGCAACGTTGTTAGCTAGCTTTCTGGTCTAACTACAACCAAGAAGGGGGCGTGGCAAAGTTCCCACCACTTGGTTTTTAAAAAATCCAAGATGGCCGCGGCGTGAAATGGGCGTATAGCACGCGCCAACAAACAGGAAACTGGTACGACCGCTGCCGTAGGAACCGGAAGTCGGTGGACTGCAGTATAGCCGTTTAGTACCAAACGGGTTAGCGCGTTCGTTTCTTGTCCACATGTTAACAGTTAAGATAGCGTACCGTAACGTGTTCAGGTTCACCAGGGGGGGTATATAAGTGTTCTTCGTACATAGTTGGGGGAGTAGAATACTGTTTCCGGGTCAAGGGTCAGTGGGTCGGGATTATGGCGAGGGAGACGATGACGTAAGTCGGCCTTAATGGCGGGTGTGTACGATGTGGCTGAAGCCGACGACAGACGTGAAGAAAGCGACGCTCAGTTGTAAGTCTCGAAGTTTGTGTGTGTGTGTGTGTGTGTGTGTGTGTGTGTGTGTGTGTGTTTTAATAGCGGTGAACGCTACAATACTAGGAAGATTACTGCACAGCAGATACTCTATAGCAGGTGTGGGCAGTCTTATCCAGACAGGGCCGGTGTGGGTGCAGGTTTTGGTTCCAACCAAGCAGTCACTCACCTGCGTCTCCTAGTCAGGCTCCTCAGCAAGGCCTCTCCTGGTTGATTGGTGGGATCAGGTGTGTGACTGCTTGGTTGGATTTGAACCTGCACCCGCACCGGCCCTTTCCGGATAGGATTGCCCACCCCTGCTCTATGGATTTGGGGTACGGCCTCTCTCGACTTTTGCACACATGCGGTCTAACACACCTTTCTGCAACCAGGTCCAGGTCTTTGATTCTTTTATCTTATGAACATGACCTGTTTACATATGTATTGTTGTACTACTATATATGCTAATATGTATTGTACTGTATATGCTAATATGTATTGTACTGTATACAAACCGGTTAGCATTTATGCACATATTTTTGTACCATAGCCTACCTCCATCAGTAACCCTAATTTATCATGCGATTAGCTTGGAAAATATCACGATAGTGCTAGGGATTTAAATATATATATATATATATATATATATATATATATATATACCCAGTGAGTCAAGTAAATTCTTTATGAGACAGTAAAAGCCTGTTTCATGCCATAAGCAATCATCAGCTGTCATATATATATATATATAGACTTTGGGGGTCGTTCCGGGTCGTCCTCTGTGTGGAGTTTGCATGTTCTCCCCAGTGTCTGCGTGGGTTTCCTCCCACAGTCCAAAGACACATTGGTCAGGTGAATCGGCCAGGCTAAATTGCCCCTAGGTATGAATGTGTGTGTGTGTGTGTGTGTGTGTGTACATACACACAGGGTGTTGTGATGCATCTAGTGCAGCAGTGTGTAGTTGGAGGGAAGGTGCATGTGTTCTTCCAACCCGCTTGTGTCCTTCCTGCCCTTAGCTTGCTGCCGCTGGCTAGCCTCTGTGGCGAATAGGGAAGCATCCTAGCGTGTAAGCCTTCCCTTGCCAGTACATAGCCTCTCCTTCACCAAGACTCCTATCAGGCCTCCCCGTGGCCACACGTGGTAACTGGGGTCTTGCGGCCCCAGGTTAACCTGGCAGGGGATCTCGGAGCAGCAGTGGGCCCCAGAGATATGGTGTGCAGGCCCACCCTGGTGGACACGCCCTGGCACCTATCAACCACTGCCCCGCTGCCTTGTGGGTGAGTCTGGGAAGACATAAGGCTAAGGGAGCTCACCCCAACAGAAAAGCAAGCTGTGGCGGCACGCTTCGAGGCGGTTTCCGAAAAACTGGATTTCCGGCAGCCCCCCTGCAGTTGTGTGGAGGTGCCGGTCGTCTAGGGATCCCCCTTGCCATCGGAACCATCTCCTCTACAATCAAGTCATGTGGCGTTGGGAGAAGCGCACCCCCCATGCCACTTTAAAAACCATCTCTGCGCAGGGATCTTCTGCTATCTGAGTCCTCAAAGGACCCACAAATAGAAGAAGATGGTCATCATCGGGCACGATGGACAACCAGCAAGTGTGCGCCCTGTGTGATGGCCTGGCGGCCTGTCCAGGGTGTCTCGCCTCCTGCCGCCCAATGACTGCTGGGATAGGCTCCAGCATCCCCACGACCCTGAGAGCAGGATAAGCGGTTCAGATAATGGATGGATGGATGGGTATCTGCTTACACATGGAAAAAAAATACCAAATTAAAAAAACCCAAACTGAGGTTCATCACGTTGAACTGCTTGGCAATGCAAAGCATCAAAATACTTTAAATATCAAACCAAAACCAGCTTTGTAATAATACTCCCTCGGATATTTCAGACCTCGTTTTGTGAGAATTTTCAAGCGATACATTACCGTATTTAAGTTCGACAGCAGAATTGTGTGTTACGGCACGGTGACGTCTGAATGACGTCCCAATACAATACCAGAGAAAGACGTGAAAGGGTTTTGAATTATTGCCCGGCCCTACAATGTGAACATATGGTCCAAGACCCGTTGTGTAGCATAAGCACGGTGCGCTATCCCATTTGCATACAGTGCACGATGATGTTAACGCCTAACAAGCCTCACGTGCACATCTCTCGGAGGGGAAGAATGATCCGGTGACTCACATATTGCACACCCTGCACACGGGCTTTGAAATTTGACTTGCAAATTGCAAATGTACTCACCTGATCAACTCTCTGCAAAGATACCGAGTCTGTTTATATTCAATTGTTACTTTCTTTGAATGTTGTCATTATTGTTGTTACTGTTTTTGTTTTATCAGACGATGCACCAACCATGACCATGTTGCCGGTGTTGATACTGGGCTGTGTACATATTGTGTTACGTGTGTCTGCATGCAAGGCTACCCGCAGGTGTTTCGCATGACCTTTCTCGATGTATATCTGCGAGGGTGTGTGCAGCGTGTTTGTTTCTGTGCAGCTCTACAGCGGGCTTGGTGCCAATATAAATACTGGCACTGTAGTTCATAGCAAACCTCAATAGATGGCAGTAAGACTTAAAAGAGGGCTTCACACATGACAAGGTCTTACAACTGAAACACCTCAACTGGAAACTACTACTACTACTACTACTACTACTACTACTACTACTATTATTTTCGGCTGCTCCTGTTAGGGGGCGCCACAGCGGATCATCCGTTTCCATCTCTTCCTGTCCTCTGCGTCTTCCTCTGTCACACCAGCCACCTGCATGTCCTCCCTCACCACATCCATAAACCTCCTCTTTGGCCTTCCTCTTCTCCTCTTCCCTGGCAGCTCCATATTCAGCATCCTTCTCCCAATATACCCAGCATCTCTCCCCCACACGTGTCCAAACCATCTCAATCTTGCCTCTCTTGCTTTGCCTCCAAACCGTCCAACCTGAGCCGTCCCTCTAATATACTCGTCCCTAATCCTGTCCTTCTTCATCACTCCCAGTGAAAGTCTTATCATCTTCAACTCTGCCACCTCCGGCTCCCTCATACGTATCCTGCACCACTCCTACATACAAACACTTAAGCTAGAAACGTTAAGATAAAATGTCTTCGCTGACAAAACTGCTGGAAACTTGATCACCGTGCTCTTGGTTTGCTGGTCTTCATTTGCTGTCATGCATGTGTGTGTGTGTGTGTGTGTGTGTGTGTGTGTGTGTGTTGGATCGCCACCTTGCCGTGGTGGAGAAGCTTGCGTGTACCAATGATCCCAAGAGCTATGCCGTCTGGAGCTTGGCTCCTGGTAGGGTCACCCAAGGCGGACAGGTCAAGGGGGAGGTTCCAGACGAAGCTCGATCCAACAAAGACCTCAACGGCACAACTGGCGGAAGATGTCTCCAGGTCACAACGGCAGTGAAGGAGGATGAAGGCTGCAACAGGGGGTGGTCCCCAATCGTCTTGGTTCTCCATGCCATAACTCTGGCCACCCCCCTGCCAAGGACCGTGTGGTGGCTGCAGACGCATCAGCCTCTCCACATAAAAAGCTGCCACATGCAGGCGTCCTCCCATTATGCAGCTCCAGGATCGGCCTCTACACCTACCTGAAGACCCAGAGGGACCCAGAGGGACCCAGAGGGAGGATGGTCATACTCGACCCCAAGTGACCGCCAATGATGATGACTGTGTGTGTGCGTGTGTGTGTGTGTGCGTGTGTGTGTGTGTGTGTGTGTTTGAAAGGTGGTATAAAAGTCAAAAAGTCAGTGGCGCAGTGCTTAGCACTGTCGCCTCACAGCAAGAAGGTCCTGGGTTCGAACCCTGGGGTTGTCCAGCCTTTTGGGGGGGGGGGGGGTCATCCCAGGTCGTCTTCTGTGTGGAGTTTGCATGTTCCTCCCGTGTCTGCGGTGGGTTTTCTCCTTTTCTCCGGGTGCTCCGGTTTCCCCCCACCATCAGAAAGACATGCATGTTAGGGTTAATACTCCTGTCTGTGCCCCTGAGCAAGGCATGGCAAGATGAACTGGACTTGGTCCCCGGGCGCTGCACGGCGGCTGCCCACTGCTGCTAGCCACACAGCTAGGATGGGTTAAATGGAGAGTGTAATTTCCCCCCAGGGATCAAGAAATTGTCTCAAGTCTACATTATCTGGCCAGGTTGGGACCCTTTCCTATAGCTGGCAATGTAACGTTCAGCCATCAGTGTTCAGCCTCACGACACAAGTTATACGCTGTGCACAGTACATGGAGCTGTGCAACGCTCCCTCTGAAAGTAATAACATACCAGCCTGCATTTATATTTGGCAGCCTGGGCAGCGTACACAGACTTGAAGTAAAGTTGTGTGTGTGTGTGTGTGTGTAATTACTTGAATTACAAAGTCCTGTGTATACAATATCAAGTACCTCAGAATTTTGTGTGTGTGTGTGTGTGTGCGTGTGTGTGTGTGTGTGTGTCCCCAGCACATGTGATCCGACATCGTGTTCCAGTGAGCACAGGCAGCAGCTCGTAGTGGAAACTGAATCTCTGCTGCAGGATTGTTGTGCCATCAGATCGACAGTGTCAACACGGCGTTCACCTTTTGCAGACCGCCGATGCCCGTGAACCTGCACCCGGATAAGGTAACAGAACTGGACACACACAAAAACCAAAAGACCCTCACAGGTATATGTCAGGAATCGGGAACAATTTATTGTACACAAAAGAAACGAGATTCCGTTATCCCCGGCCCACAACAGTGTGACACAAAAGACAAAAACACACATCCCAGATTTCCCAGAAATGACACCACCAAAAATGTACAAAAAACAGAGAACAAAGCAAAACAAAACAACCACACAAACAGTTAACAACACAGTCCACTCAGTGCAACACAGTCCAAAAAAATTCCAAGGTCCAGGAGAAGGAACGCCAGCCAGGATGACTGTCGGAGCTGCCGGTCTGCATGGGCTAGCGGTTAGCTTAGCCTGCCCCGCTTCCGCGTCCTGTCAGACCGTCCTCGGTGTTTCCTCCTTGGAAGCGGCTCCAGGCAGGGCCCACCGGAGGCAGCAGACCAAGCTCTCGCAGCCGATCCAACGCCAGCTCTCCCAGCCAGACACCTTCGACACACCTCCCCGCACTCCACACGACGACACTAAAACACAGGCGAGGCGAGGCCGCTGGTCTGCAAGGGCTAGCGGTTAGCTTAGCCTGCCCCGCTTCCGCGTCCTGTCAGACTGCTCTCGGCGTTTCCTTCTTGGGAGCAGCCCCGGCAGGGCCGTGGTGCCTGGGCCCACAAGATGCAGCAGACCAGGCTCCCCCAGCTGATCCAGCGCCAGCTCTCCCAGCCATCAAACAAAGACACACTTAGACGTGGACAAAGACACACTGCGTGGACGCTACCGGGTGAGGCTGCTACAGACGGGAATTCACGCCCCCATCTCCCACACCGGAAGCGGGGGAAAAAAAAACATATATACGTATGTATTCACACACACTTATGGGGGTACACACACTTTTATATGTGCGTACACAAACTCATACTCAAATGTGCAGATGTGTGCACACGCACTTAGGCATGCATGCGCACAACTGTAAACACTATGAGACATAGGAACCAACACTCGGTAGTGGATTGGGAAATATTCACACTAACACGTTACACTTTCAGATGCGCAGAAAGGGGAGAAGCCTGCTCGTACACACACAAACTATACACTTACACGCGCACAAGCACATATGCATGCGCACAGGCGCACACACACACGTGCGCACTCGTGGGTCAAATGTTGGTCACAGAGTTACTCAGCACAAAAGTTAAGCCTTGACCGCATGAGCAGTCATCACATTGGGAACAATGCCAGAAACACACACACACACACACACACACACACACACACACACACACACACAGACTCACCAACTTATCTTGGGCCTCAACGCATGTCATTGTGCCAACCCTTTTTTTTCAATTAGGATTAACAAAGAAGTGTGTGTACGTGCAGGTTTGTGTGTCTTTGAGCCTGCGTGTGTGTGTATGTGTGCGTGTGTGTGTGTGTGTGTCTCTCTCACTTGCTGAATGGACAGAATGTGTGTGTGACATCATGATGGGCTGTCTGGTGAATTGAGCTCTGTGTTCTGAGTGTGACTTTTGTGTGTGTGTGTGTGTGTGTGTGTGTTTAAAAGTGTGTATTGTGTTTGTGTGTCTATGTGCCTGCTTGTGTGTGTGAGTGCGTGGCGATGGAAGAAATGTTCATACTACAGTGGCTCAGGTAAGATGCTGTTAGAACTGTCAGGTCTGATTTACTGTAACAGAGTGAACCAGGCTTGTTCTCACTTAGGTCCTCAGCTCCTTGTTGCGTTATTCCTGACCTCCCTCTCTCTATGTTTCTGCCTCCCTCACCTCTTCACCCTTCCTCTCTCTCCTCCTGCTTCCTTCCATTCTCACAACTCTAATTAATCTCCCTCATTAATTCCTTCTTTCTTTGAGCTCTCTCTCCCCCTGTCCACCTCCTCTCTCTCTCGCTCTCTCTCTCTACCCCTGCTTTCTCTCTCTCTCTCTATCCCTGCTTGCTCTCTCTCTCATCCACCTCCTCTCTCTCTCTGTCTATCCCTTCTCTCTCTCTCTCTCTCTCTCTCTCTCTCTCTCTCTCTCTCTCTCTCTCTCTCTCTCTCTACACTCCTGCTTTATCTCTCTCTCTACCCCTTCTCTCTCTCTCTACTCCTGCTTTCTCTCTCTCTCTACACTCCTGCTTTCTCTCTCTCTCTCTCTCTCTCTCTCTCTCTCTCTCTCTCTCTCTCTCTCTCTCTCTCTCTCTCTCTCTCTCTCTCTCTCTCTCTCAGTTCAGGTTCCATTCAACAGGGCTTTATTGGCATGACCATGTTCTGTGACACAGTGTTGCCAAAGCACAAGGTGGTACAAAACAGGACAGTACAGTTTATAACATACAAACTATAATAGAACAAAAAGTTGCTGTATTGTCAAAAACAAACAGTCAACCAATTTAAAAATACATTTAGTGGTGCAAACATTGATTGAACTTGAAGGACAAAGAAGACAAGAACAAAAAATAGGAAAAGAAGAAACGTGTGTGTGTCCCAATAAGTAATATAATTTCGTTTTTGTTGAGTTATAATTTGATGGATTCTGATGTTCTGGTCCCGAGGCTGTGAAGTGTTAGTGTTTGTAAGTGAGCTGAGCGTCAGGACCAGTAGAGTGAGGGGACTGGTTTTGCTCAGCTCTTGGTATTGCAAGGCTTTGTAATGGTATGAGTGGGGTCACTGTTTTTCAAATGTTGCCAGAATTTGATTGCCCCTTTTCTGTATTTTGATCAGTAATGGATATTGGCCTAATTCTGCCCTGCATGCGTTGTTTGTTGTTTTCCTCTGGACATTAAGGGGTTCTTACAGAACTCTGCATGCAGGTTCTCAATTGGATGTTTGTCCCAGTTGCTAAATTCTTGATTTGTAATTGGACCCCACACTTCACTGCCATAAAGGGCAATTGGTTCGATTACCGACTGGAATATTTTCAGTCAGATTCTAATTGGAATGGCTACAAAAATGTGTCGTTTTATGGCATAAAAAGCCCTGCGTGCTTTTTCTTTCAGTTCATTCACTGCCAGGTTAAAATTTCCTGTGTTGCTGATTTTAGTCCTAAATAATTATAGTTCTGGGAATGTTCAATGTGGTTTCCTCCTAATGTGGATGTATATTTCATTCTCTGAGATCTGGATCTTTTTTGGAAAATCACGATTTTGGTCTTTTCCATGTTTACTGCCAGGGCCCAGATCTGCCAGTACTGCTCCAGCAGGTCCAGGTTCTGCTATAAGCCCTGTGCAGTAGGACACAGCAGAACCAGGTCGTCTGCATAGAGTAGGAATTTGATCTCTGAGTTGTGTAGAGTGAGGCCGGGTGCTGCTGATTGGTCTTTGAGTTTTTTCCAATTCGTTGATGTAAATGTTGAACAAAGTTGGACTCAAGTAGTATCCCTGTCTTACTCCACGCTCCTGAGAGAGGAAATTTGTTCTTTTATCACCAATTTTTATTCCGCACTTATTTTCTGTGTAAATTGAGTTAATGATGTCATAGGTTTTACCCCCTATACCACTTTCAATAACTATGTAAAACAATCCTTGGTGCCAGATTAGAGTCGACAGCTTTTCTGAAATCAATGAAGCATGCAAAAATTTTGTTTTTATTTTGGACTACGTGTTTATCAGTTAGGGTGTGCAGGGTGTAAAAATTATCAGATGTGCGGTAATATGGTAAAAATCCAATTTGGCTTCTACTCAAGACATTGTGCTTCGTAAGGAAGTCTAGCAGTCTAGAATTTATAATACTACAAAAAATGCCTCGGTAGTTATTAGGGTCAATTTTGTCTCCATTTTTAAAGTTTGGGGTTATTAGTCCTAGAGTCCAGATGTCAGAGAAATAGCTACGTTCAGAACCAAATTAAACAATGTTGAGATGGCCAATTTAAATTTTGAGCTCAGGCATTTTAGTATCTCATTTAGGATGCTGTCGGGTCCAGGTGCTTTCTTAGTTTTTACTTTTTCGATTTTGTCCTTAAGCTCCTGCTCAGTAATAGGGAAGTCTAGTGGGTTCTGGTTATCTTTAATAGCCAATTCTAATTCTTCCAAGTCTTGTTTTTATGTGGCCCTGATTAGGGTTTGTGTTTGATTCAACTTTGTTAAAGAGCATTTGGAAATGGTTGGTCCATATTTCTCCATCTTGTATTGCCAGTTCTTCTTGTTTGGATTTTTTTCAGTTTGTTCCAATTATTCCAGAACTGATTTGTATTGATTGACTCCTCTATTAGTGTCAGTTGCTTGGAGGTGTTCCTCTCTCTCTCTCTCTCTCTCTCTCTCCCTGTGTCTCCCACTGTCGCCCTCTCTTTCTCTGTCTGTCTCTCTCTGTCTCCCTCCCTCTCTCTGTCTCGCTCTCTCTGTCTCGCTCTCTGTCTCCCACTGTTGCCCTCTCTGTCTCCCTCTCTCTCTCTCTGTCTCCCTCCCTCTCTCTCTGTCTCTCTCTCTGTCTCTCTGTCTCCCTCCCTCTCTCTCTGTCTCTCTCTCTCTGTCTCCCTCCCTCTCTCTCTGTCTCGCTCTCCCTGTCTCCCTCTCTGTCTCCCACTGTTGCCCTCTCTGTCTCCCTCTCTCTGTCTCCCTCCCTCTCTCCCTCTCTCTCTCTCTCTCTCTCTCTCTCTCTCTCTCTCTCTCTCTCTCTCTCTCTGTCTCCCTCTTTCTTTCTCTGTTTGTCTGTCTGTCTGTCTGTCTGTCTGTCTGTCTGTCTGTCTTTCTGTCTCTTTCTCTCTCTTATCTGTGTTAATACTGATGTTATTTTTATGTGAATGGAAAATTGGATCATTAAAGACTTAAAGGTCAAAGTTTAAAGGTCGAAGGTCTTTGTCTCTCGCTCACTGTCCCTCTCTCTCTGTCTCCCTCTGTCAGTCCTCCTCCTAAGTTGCTTTATTGGCATGGAATGTACTTGTAAATATTGCCAAAGCCTATGTTCACATTACAGTAGCGTATATCATGTCGTACATTATCTACACGTTACTAGCTATACATTACAATACATCATATAATTACACATCATTACTTTAGTTAAATTGTATCATAATGTTACATATCCAATATATATTATATTAAAATGTGTGTGTGTGTGTGTGTGTGTGTGTGTGTGTGTGTGTCAGGTGTGCAGAGCAATCAGGCTTGGCTACAGACAAAACTATTATCTCTCTCTCTCGCTACCTGTCCCATCCTTGCATCTAGTGTGGCTCCTCTTATACACACACACACACACACACACACACACACACACACACACACACACACACACAGGAAAACGGTTGCATTTGGTTTATTTCACTCGGTGACATTTGGCTTTGAGTTGTTTATATTTGCCTAATCTTTAACTAAAGTTCTTCTTCTTCTTCATTTGTTGTTCATTATGGTGGTGCGTTTATGTGATGGAGGAGGAGGAGGAGGAAGAGGCCCTGTAGGTTTGGGAGTAGTAACCTGGTTTCCTTTGAGAATCTGGTTCGGTTGTTTGAAGAAGTGACCGGATTGAAACATGTTAGTGATTCTCGGTTGTGTGGTTTTTTTTTTTTAAGATTTGTTTATTTTATTTTTTTTGCATTTTCCGCTTCTGTTAGATAGCGAAAGTCGAGAGAGAGAGAGACAGGAAAGGCAGGGGAGAGAGAGGGGATGACATGGAGCGAAGGGCCTGGGCCAGATTCGAACCCAGACCGCTGCGGTAAGGACTCAGCCTTATGTGGTATGCGCTCTGCCAGGTGAGGCATCGGGGCGCCCCCTGTGTTTTGGTTTTATTTATTTTTCAAATCAAACACGCCTCGCGTGTTCAATAATTGATCAATAATACAGAGACGACACAGATGAATTCCTAGCCTCCTTCCCCTCCCGAGTTACACCCCCTTCCCCCTGTCACAGACGGGTCAGGGCATCTCTCTGGAGACACTTTGACAGACTGTGAAGAGTCAGTCCTGTCTGTGTGTCTGTGTGAGTGAATGGGGAGAGAGAGAGGGAGCGAGCGAGAGCGAGAGAGAGAGGGAGAGAGGGAGAGAGAGAGAGAGAGAGAGAGAGAGAGGGAGATACAGTTACTATGTGTTTGAGAAAGCTGTACAGAGAAGAAATGATGAAATAGCCGAGAGAGTGGAGGGGGACAGACAGAGACAGACAAGAGAGGGAGAGAGAGGTGGGAGGCAGAGACAGACAGAGAGAGGGGGGAGACAGACGAAGAGAGTGGGGGGTCAGAGACAGACAAAGAGAGAGAGGGGGGAGACAGACAGAGAGGGAGGGGGAGACAAACAGAGAGTGAGAGAGAGAGAGTGAGAGAGGGGGGAAACAGTCAGACAGAGGGGGGGAGACAGAGAGAGCGAGAGAGGGGGGAAACAGTCAGACAGATAGAGGGGGGGAGACAGACAGACAGAGAGGGGGAGACAGACAGAGAGAGAGAGAGGGAGGAGACAGACAGACAGACGGGGAGAGACAGACAGAGAGGGGGAGGGAGGGGGAGACAGACAGGTGAGGGGGAGACAGACCGAGAGAGGGAAGGGGGCAGAGACAGACAGAGAGGGAGAAAGGGGGGGTGGAGACAGACAAAGAGAGAGGGGGGAGACAGACGGAGAGAGTGGGAGGTCAGAGACAGACAAAGAGAGAGAGGGGGGAGACAGACAGAGAGGGAGGGGGAGACAAACAGAGAGTGAGAGAGAGAGAGCGAGAGAGGGGGGAAACAGTCAGACAGATAGAGGGGGGAGACAGACAGACAGAGAGGGGGAGACAGACAGAGAGAGAGAGAGGGAGGAGACAGACAGACAGACGGGGAGAGACAGACAGAGAGGGGGAGGGAGGGGGAGACAGACAGATGAGGGGGAGACAGACAGAGAGAGGGAGGGGGGCAGAGACAGACAGAGAGGGAGAAAGGGGGGGTGGAGACAGACAAAGAGAGAGGGGGGAGACAGACGGAGAGAGTGGGGGGTCAGAGACAGACAAAGAGAGAGAGGGGGGAGACAAACAGAGTGAGAGAGAGAGAGCGAGAGAGGGGGGAACAGTCAGACAGATAGAGGGGGGGAGACAGACAGACAGAGAGGGGGGGGGGACAGAGACAGAGAGAGAGAGCGAGAGAGGGGGGAACAGTCAGACAGATAGAGGGGGGGAGACAGACAGACAGAGAGGGGGAGACAGAGAGAGAGAGAGAGAGGGAGGAGACAGAGACAGATGGGGAGAGACAGACAGAAAGGGGGAGGGAGGGGGAGACAGAGAGGGAGAGGGGGGAGGCAGAGACAGACAGAGAGTGTGTGTGTGTGTGTGTGTGTGTGTGTGTGTGTGTGTATAAGAGATTGTGTGAGGCCTGACAACACATGCAAATCTCTGCTAGTCATCCAGGTCATCCATTCAGATCATATGAGAGATGGAGGACAGAGGAAAAAGAGGCGTTCTGTGAGAGTCACTGTGGGCCATGGTAGATTTTCGGCACGTAGCAGACACTCTAATCGAGCGACGTTCAAAGTTGCTCTCAAACTGCTGGATAAACTTCATTTCCAAGCTCCCGGACAATATATTGACCCATGCAAGCCTCACAGTAATGGTGAAAACTGGCTGTGAGTGCAGAAAGAGATGCACAAAGAACATGACAAGACAAATAGAGCTGGAATCAGAATCTGTTTTATTTGGCCAGGTATGTGTAGGCCAACACGGTCAAGGAATTTGACTCTGGTTCCTCCATGGCTGTCCATGTACTTACACAGAAT
Organism: Lampris incognitus; assembly: GCF_029633865.1. Classification (NCBI taxonomy): domain Eukaryota; kingdom Metazoa; phylum Chordata; class Actinopteri; order Lampriformes; family Lampridae; genus Lampris; species Lampris incognitus. The sequence continues at coordinate 6,605,060 of NC_079220.1, forward strand.
AGAAAGTAAAAAGTTAAAAGGAGGGATAATAAACACATACACACAATATTTTGCACCATGTAGTCAAGCAATGTATAAGTCTCTCACTCAAAGACACACACACACACACACACACACACACATACACACACACACTAAAGGAGGGTAAGGGTAAGATTTTCAGATGTTGCTAGCAGTTATTCTGGTCAGGGTCCAACCATTGGAATCTCAGACATCCACCCTGGCTTCATACCCCCACCCCATCCCTGCCCCCTGTCTCAACCACCCCTCAACCACATACTTACACGACCCCTGTCCCGTGGAACCGCCAACCGAACCAGCCAATCGGGCGACCGGCTGTGTCCTGAAAAACTTCTCAGAGCACCATCAACAGGTCCGCCTCCACCCACCTCGTCTTTGCGCAGCATGAGCATACTGATATACTACATGTACTAGCGCTGATATGAACTGATATGCTGATGACATATCAGTATATATCTCAGACTGTTCTAAATGCAGAACAGCACCGTGTGAGGTCATTATAAGAACAGAATAGAATAGAATAGAATAGAACTGTCAGTAATACAAAACAGAGCTGAATACAACAAAACTGAAGTGAGAAGAGGTATACGTACGGGTACTATATGAATAGACGAGTAAGTATGAAGTAAAGAAGAGTGATAAATCAAAGGACAACATGGAAATACAAAGTAGATTCAATTTAATCAATTCTATTTATTGTCATTAAAAACAATGTGCAGGCACATGTTAAAAATGAAATGAGGGCTGCGGCTTCACCAAACAGTGCAAGACAGACACAGACAAACACAGCAAACACAGTGTAAGATATACACACATGAAGACCAAAAGCTAAAAATAAGTTAAAAAAGAGCAAGAGTACAAAATATTTAAAAATATCCACAGAAATTCAGTGGGTGGCCAGGTTCAGGTAGGCAACAGCTTGTGGAAAGAAGCTGTTTTTGAGCCTGGTAGTGCGGGCTCTGAGGCCCCTGTAGCGCCTCCCAGAGCACAGGGGGGAGAACAGTCCATGGTTGGGGTGGGTGGGATCTCTGCTGATGCTCAGACCCCTTCGCAGGCAGCGTTTGTGATAAATGTCTTTTATGGCTGGTAGCTGGGTACCGGCGATGCTGGGCCGCCTTGACTACCTGCAGCAGAGCTTTCTGGTCTACTGAGATGCAGTTACCGTACCACACTGAGATGCAGATGGTCAGGATGCTCTCTATGGTGCAGTGGTAGAAGTTGGTGAGAATTTTGGGGGATAGACGGGTGCTCCTCAGCCTCCTCAGGAAATGCAGGCATTGTTGGGCCTTTTTAACAAGAGCCTGGGTGTTTAATGTCTAGGGAAGTTCCTCGCTGATGTGGACTTCAAGGAATTTAAAGCTGGAAACACGCTCCACGTCCACCCCATTGATGTGTATGGGGGAGTGGGTGCAGCTTCTAGACCTCCTGAAGTCCACCATCAGCTCCTTCGTCTTCTGCACATTGAGGACAAGATTGTTGGTAATACACCATGATGTGAGGTGCTGAATCTCGTCTCTGTAGGCCATCGCGTCATTGTTGGTGATACGGCCAATGACTGTGGTGTCATCTGCAAACTTAACTATAACATTTGAAGGGTGAGTTGGCAGGCAGTTGTGGGTAAAGAGGGAGAAAAGGAGGGGGCTCAGAACACAGCCTTGAGGGGCACCTGTGCTGAGGGTCAGGGTGGAGGAGGTGTGGTCACCTAACCTAACAGACTGAGGTCTGTTGGTCAGTAAGTCCAGGGTCCAGTTACAGATGGAGGGGTTGAGGCCAAAGGAGAGGAGTTTGGTGGTTAGTTTGGCGGGGATGATAGTGTTGAAGGCAGAGCTAGAATCTATAAACAGCATCCGGATGTATGTGTTGTTAAGTTCAAGGTGGGTCAGAGCAAAGTGCAGGGCGGTGACAATGGCATCCTCAGTAGACCTTTTGGGACGGTAGGCGAACTGATGTGGGTCGAATGTGGGGGGGGGGATAATGTTTTTGATGTGAGCCAGAACCAGTCTCTCAAAGCATTTCATGGCATTGGGGGTGAGTGCTATGGGTCGGTAGTCATTCAGACATGTGGATGTTGGTTTCTTGGGGAGAAGAATGATAGAGGTGGTCTGAAAGCATGCCGGGACTATGGATTGGGACAGTGACAGGTTGAATATAGTTGTGAAGATCTCAGCCAGCTGGTCGGCACATTCCCGGAGGACCCGACCCGGTATGCCGTCCGGTCCAGCAGCCTTCTCTGTGTTCAGTCTGCGCAGTGATTCTCTGAACTCTGTGATCGATAGAGTGAGAACCTGGTTTTCTGGGTGGCTGGGGATTTTTGTGACCGAGTCAATACTGTCCTTGTCGAAGCGGGCGTAGAAATGATTTAGCTTGTCTGGCAGGGAAGCATCATGGACAGTGGGACCGCTATTGGAGGTTTTGTAGTCTGTGATAGACTGAATGCCTTGCCACATTCGCCGGGGATCGGAGTTATTGCGAAAGTGGTCCTCTATTCGTAGGGAATATTTATGTTTGGCTGTTCTGATGCCCTTTTTGAGGTTGGATCTGGCTGCGCTGTAGGCCTCACAGTTACCTGACTTGAACGCTGCATCCCGGACTTTCAGCAGCTGCCGGACCTCACTGGTCATCCAGGGCTTCTGGTTCTGGAAAGGCGCAGATTGATTTTTTTGTTGTGACACTCTCAGTGCAAAAGTTAATGTAGGCTAGTATGGCAGATGTCTGTTCATTAATGTCTATATGGGAGCCATGGGTAGCTGAATGTACAAAAATACTCCAGTCTGTGTTGTCAAAACAGTCCTGGAGTTCAGAGACTGCTCCTTCTGGCCAGATAGTGATTGTCTTTACTGCTGGCTTGACCCGTTTTATTAGGGGTTTGTAGGCCGGGACCAGGAACAGGCAGAGGTGGTCAGAATGCCCCAGGTGGGGACAGGGAGTAGCTTTGTATGAGTCCTTGATGTTTGTATAGAGACGGTCCAGGGTGTTTTGTCCACTAGTGGGGCAGGAGACATGCAGATGGAATTTGGGCAATACAGCCCTGAGGTTAGCCTGATTAAAATCACCACCCTTGATAAAGGCATCGTCCGGGTGTTTGGTCCGTTGTCTGCTGATGGCACATTGTAACTGCTTAAGTGCTACTTTAGCATTAGCATGTGGGGGATGTATACAGCGGTGATGGTAATAGCCGTTAGAATAGAACAGACTAGAATAAAATAGAATAGAGCAGAACTGATCACAATAGAACAAAACTGAAGTGAATAGAAGTACATAATTGGGGCGTCCAGGTAGTGTGGCAGTCTACTCCGTTGCCTACCAGCATGGGGATCGCTGGTTCGAATCCCCGTGTTACCTCCAGCTTGGTCGGGCGTCCCTACAGACACAATTGGCCGTGTCTGCGGGTGGAAAGCTGGATGTGGGTATGTGTCCTGGTCGCTGCACTAGCGCCTCCTCTGGTTGTTCGGGGGGTAGAGAGAAATGGGGGGGAATAGCGTGATCCTCCCACACGCCATGTCCCCCTGGTGAAACTCCTCACTGTCAGGGGAAAAGAAGCGGCTGGCGACTCCACATGTATGGGAGGAGGCATGTGGTAGTCTGCAGCAACTCCCCGGATCGGCAGAGGGGGTGGAGCAGCGACCAGAACAGCTCGGAAGAGTGGGGTAATTGGCCTGGTACAATTTGGGAGAAAAAAGGGCGGGAGGGGGGGTGAATAAAGAAAAAAAGTACATAATTTTAAAACAAAGTATAAGTTAAAGAGGAGCAAAATAGTGCAGACAGAAAATGACAAATCAGAGGACAACACGGGTACACACAGTAGAATAGAATAGAATAGAATAGAATAGAATAGAATAGAATAGAACAGCAGCTGTTTGTGGTAGTGAGCTGATGCTGGCTGTGGTAAAGGCGGCGGTGTGTCTCAGTGGAAGCAGTGACACATGAGTCGACTGGTATCCCTACCTGACCTTTGACCTGCACAGGTCAGTGTTCACTCCCGATGAAGTCACTGAAGCATCACATAGGAGCAAACACACACGTACAGTCACACACACACACACACACACACAAACACAGAGACACACACAGACAGACTTAGGCATGTGAGTGTGCGTGTTTTCTTTCCCGCCCTGACACGGTCCATGGTGGTAAATGCGGTCAGATATTACATGCCACAGAAGGTTTAGTGAGCTCAGGGTTTGTTGGAGGTCAGGGGTCAATGGGGGGGAATGGGGGTAAGGGGGTCCTGACCACGCTCTGTTTACTCAAAGCGCTCCTGACCGACTGCCTGAACAGAATGACCCTGATGGCTATCTGTCTGTATTCATTATGGTCTCTCACTGTGTGTGTGTGTGTGTGTGTGTGTGTGTGTGTGTGTGTGTGTGTGTGTGTGTCTCGTAGAGGTTGGGGAGGTGAGAAAGTGGTGGACAGGCAGGGTCTGAAAACAATGAAAATACAGCACCGTTCCCTCAAGAATGTTGCATCAAGTTGCAACACACAAAGTGAACGGGTTTGTGCATGCATGCATGTGTGTGTGTGTGTGTGTGTGTGTGTGTGTATCCTCATGTTTCTTGGTGTTTGTGCAAAGGAAGGAAGGAAGATCAGACTGGCCAGAAGCCTATATCTGGTCACACAGCATCAGATAGATGCATTATCCAAAGAAAACACACACACACACACACAGGAGATCATTCAACAACGAAGGAAAGAGCTAAACATTATGCTTCCGACCATAGAATTGAACCAGCGTGTCTCAGCTTTCTATTAATAGAGCAGCAACTGGCAGGAGCTAGCTAACACACTGTAACACACTGAAGCTAGCTAACACCCTGTAGCTAGCTAGCACCCTGTAGTGTGTTAGCTACAGTGTGTAGCTAGCTAGCACCCTGTAGTGTGTTAGCTACAGTCTGTAGCTAGCTAGCACCCTGTAGCTAGCTACACACTATAGCTAACACACTGTAGCAGGTGGGCGTGATTTGTTTAGTACCTTTTTGGAGGCGGGGCAAATCTATATCTATCGATCTATCTATCTATCTATCTATCTATCTATCTATCTATCTAGCTCATTCAGGTTTATATTTCTGAATGAATTTACCTACTATTCTATAATTTACCTACTATATTTATTTAACTATTTAATTCAATTTTCTATTTTATTTATTCTCTAATTTCTTTTATTAATGTCCTAATCAATTTATTTTAATTCATTGATTTTAATTTCATTTTAATTTATTTATTTTCTCATTTCCGTTTTACAATTTAATAATTTACCTACTATTTCTGAATGAATTTACCTACCTACCGACCGTCCCACCTGTGTCTGTGTGTATTTGTGCTTCGTCTCCTTATAACCGCGAGTGAGTGACGTTCCTATATCTACATGTGACATGGTGTGCTGGGGCTGTCACATTATTTATCCAATCAGGTTCATTTAAAAAAAGGGGGGGGGTTAGGGTCAATGTCAACACATCAAATGCTGATCTGGGAACACGTCTCACTTGCAGAAACCAGCACCTGAGTGGCCATGAGAAGTAAAACTTGGGTTGTCTGTTTCTGCTTGTTTTGTTTCATAAATGTTGCACAATGTGTCCCTCCAATAGTATGCTGAACAATGACCTTGTCTCTGTCTCTGTCTCTCTCTCTGTCTCTGTCTCTGTCTCTCTCTCTCTCTCTTTCTCTCTCTCTCTCTCTCTCTCTCTCTCTCTCTCTCTCTCACACACACACAAACTATTGGTGCTGAATCTGGTTGGAAAGTGGGATTTGTGACATTGCAACACAACAGGACATAACGCAACACAACACAAAACACCACAATACAGGACCCTGTGGATACTCCCAGTACAAAGCACCGTACAGTATCAGGCATTTGTATGTTCAAAGGCTGGCAGCCCAAATGAGACCTGGCCAGTTTATCCTTGTGAGGTTTCTCAATAATAATAAAAGTAGTTTTGATAGGCCCAGTCACACACTGTCAAATATACAGAGAAGCTCAAAGTTGCGTGTCTGTTCTGTTTTTGTAGAAATTTAACTGTAGTAAAAACACAAACCTGCAGCTTTAGCCAGTCCTCGGACCCCATCAGGGTCCAACATATCTTTCTATTCTGTTATCACTGTCGCTTTCACCTTTTCTTGTTTTATTAAATTCTGTTATTCTAATACAAAAACTGATAAAATCCCTGATGACGGGGCATCCAGGTAGCGTGGCGGTCTGTCCCGTTGCCTTACAACATGGGGATCACCAGTTCGAATTCCCGTGTTACGGCCGGCTTGGTCGGGCGTCCCTACAGACACAATTGGCCGTGTCTGCGAGTGGGAAGCCGGATGGTCCTGGTTGCTTCCCTAGCGCCTCCTCTGGTTGGTCAGGGCAGCTGTTTGGGGCGGGGGGACAGGGGGAAATAATGTGATCCTCCCATGTGCTACATTCCCCTGGTGAAACTCCTCACTGTCAGGTGAAAAGAAGCGGCTGGCGACTCCACATGTATGGGAGGAGGCATGTGGTAGTCTGCAGCCCTCCCCGGATCGGCAGAGGGGGTGGCGCAGTGATCAGGATGGCTCGGAAGAGTGGGGTAATTGGCCAAGGAGGAATTGGGGAGAAATGGGGGGGGGGGATGAAAAAATGAAGAAAAGAAAAAATAAATTCCTGATGACAGCTCACTCACACTCATACATGTAAACACACATACATATACGTGCACCCATACATGCGTACATATACACACAAGCAAACACTCATCATCATCATCATCATCGGTGGTCACTCTGGGTCGAGTATGACTGTCCTCCTTCTTGGTCCTTGTGGGTCTTCAGGTGGACGAAGAGGCCGATCGTGGAGCTACATATTTTGGTACAGTGTGGGCAGGGGTGGGTGGTAGTTGTCGTGGGATTGGTTTGGGTCTTTTTGGTGGAAACTACCTCCTTTCTGAGTCTGCGCTTGTCTTCTGCAGCATGGCAGAGATCATTATTATATAATGCAGCTCCTTCCCGGACACGTTTTCTCCAGGTCTTCCTGTTGGTTGCTGTGTCTTCCCAGGTCTTAGGGTCTAGGTGGCATTTTTTGATGTTCGCTCGGATGTTATCCTTATACCTTTTCTTTTGACCTCCCGGGGGACGTTGTCCTGTGAGAAGCTGGGAGTATAGGACTTGTTTTGGAAGGCGAGAGTCAGGCATATGGATGACATGGCCAGTCCATCTCAGCTGGTGTTGGGCGATGGTGGCAGTGATAGCGGGCCTCCACCAGCCTCCACTAGGACGCTGGTGTTGGTGCGTCTATCTTCCCAGGTGATCTTGAGGATTTTTTGGAGGCACCTCTGATGATGTGCCTCTAGTGCCTTCAGGTGCCTGCTGTATGTGGTCCAGGATTCTAATCCATACAGTAGGGTGGGCAACACTACTGCTCTGTAGACCAAAATGTTCATCCTGGCCTGGAGGTCACGGGTTTTCAAAGACCCTTTTTCTCAGCCTCGAGAAAACCCCACTGGCACAACTGAGGTGGTGGTGTATTTCCTCATCAATGTTAGCTTTGGAGGATAGGAGGCTTCCAAGATATGTAAAGTGGTCCACATTTTCCAGTCTGGTTTTGTCAACAGAGATAGTTGGGGGGGGAGCAGGGTTATTTGTGTTGGGTGGTCGCTGGTAGAGGATCTGGGTCTTTTTCATATTAAGGGTCAGACCAAACTACTTGTATGCCTTGGCAAAAGCATCCAGAATGCACTGTAGGCCCTCTTCTGAATGGGCCACGAGGACAATGTCATCAGCATACTGCAGCTCCATGATGGATATGATGGTAGTTCTGCTTTTAGCCCTGAATCTGTTGATGTTCAGGAGTTATCCATCGATTCTGTACATACTTCTGACTCCTTGTGGTCGGTGTTTACTTGTAAGATGGAGGATAGTAGAAATGAAAATGGAGAACAGGGTAGGAGCAATGATACAGCCCTGCTTGACTCCAGTGTGAACCCTGAAGGGTTCCATTTCATCTCCACTGCCACGGAGTGCTGTGGCTGACATATTGTCATGCAGTAGTCTCAGTATCCGGATGTATTTGTCCGGGCAGCCAATTTTTGCCAGAACCAGCCAGACAGCCTGGTGGTTCACAGAGTCAAAGGCTTTGGTGAGGTCTATGAAGGCCATGTATAGTGGTTGATTTTGTTCCCGGCATTTTTCTTGTAGTTGGCAAGCAATGAAAATCATGTCCATGGTACCTCTATTTGGGCGAAATCCACTCTGAGACTCAGGGAGAATGTTTTTTGACAGGGGGAGGGGTCTATTAGCCAAAACCCGGGCGAGAGTTTTCCCAGTGGTGGTTAGGAGGGAAATGCCATGGTAATTTCCACAGTCTGCCTTGTCTCCCTTCTTAAAGATGGAGACAATGAGGGCATCTCTAAGTTGTGCAGGGATTTCCTCCTTTTCCCATATTTTGAGGAGCAGGGCGTGGATGTGACTAAGGAGAACTGGCCCACCATCCTTCAGGATTTCTGCTGGGATGCAGTCAGGTCCAGCGGCCTTGTTGTTCTTCATCTTCCTTATGGCGTCCTGCACCTCGTTCTGACTGGGTGGTGCACCTATGTTCTTGTTGATGGGTTGTTGAAGGAGTTGCTCAAGGGCCTCCATCTCAGGAGTTGTGTCCCTGTTCAGCAGTTCCTCATAATGCTCTTTCCATCTGTTGGTCATTGACTTATTATCTTTTAGCAGCATTAGCCCATCTTTGGAACAAAGGGGGGCTAGGCAATGGTGGCTGGGGCCATATACCGCTCTTGTGGCATAGAAGAAACCTCTGATATCCCCACAGTCAGCAAGCTGCTGGATCTCCAGAGCCTTCCTTGTCCACCACTGGTTCTTCAGTTGCCTAACCCGAGATTGAACAGCTGTCTTTGCTTTGGCATGGGCTGCTCTTTTAGCCTTGCAGTTGATGTCATTTTGCCAGGCAATGAAGGTTTGCTGCTTGATGTCAACGAGCTGTTGGATTTCATTGTCATTCTTATTGTACCAGTCTCGATGTTTCCGGGTTTTGTAGCCAAGGGTGCTTTTGCAGGAGTCTGACAATATGTCAGCCAGAGTGTTCAGCAGTTATGGAGATGAGACGGAGTCCTTCAAGGTCCACACAAGTTAAACAAGCCTGTGTCATTGCCCCAACCCTCTTCTCTGTCTTCATTGCCACTATTATTCACCTCATGGGTCTCAATCTGCCCCAGGGAGCCAAAATCATGTACAGAACTGATGGGAATCTTCTGAACATTAACAGGTTCAGGGCTAAAAGTAATACCACCACCACATCCATCATTGAGCTGCAGTACGCCGATGACAACGCCTAAGTGTCCCTCATAGAAGAGGAACTACAGAGCATACTAGATGCCTTTGCTAAGGCATAAAAGCAGCTTGCCTTGGCCATTAACATAAAAAAGGCCAATATCCTCTACCAAACACCGACCCAACAGAAATGTGCCTGCTCTCACCCCATCCAACTCTGTACGACACCAGACTTGAAACTGTGAAGAGTTCCCATATCTTGGTAGCCTTCTGTCCTTCAAAGCCAACATCAACATCAAAATATACCATTGTCTCAGTTGTGCCAGCCAGGCCTTCTCAAGATTGAGAAAAAAAGTTTTTTGAAAACCGCAACCTTTAGGCCAGAACAAAAATTCTGGTGTACAAAGTGGTAGTGCTGCCCATCCTATTGTATGGGTCAGAAAAATGGACCACATATAGCAGGCACCTGAAGACACTTGAGGCATACCGACAGCGATGCCTCAGGAAGATCCTCAAGATCAGCTGGGAGGATAAACCCACCAGCTTCAGCGTCCTCAAGGAGGCCAACATGCCTACTATAACTGCCACCATCACACAACATCAGCTGAGATGGACTGGCCATATCCTGCACACGTCTGACTCTCGCCTCCCAAAACAAGCCCTTTATTCTCAGCTCGTGACAGGATGCCATGCCCCAGGAGGACAAAACAAGTGATACAACGATAACATCAAGGCCCACATCAAAAGGTTTGGCATCGACCTTAACACCTGGGAACAAGCAGGAAAAAAAAAAAACAGGGAGGTCTAGAGACTGGCTGTCCATGAGGGTGCTGCGCGCTACAACCGTAACCTCCACCGTGCTGCTGTAAACAAGCACAGACTCAAAACGGAGTGAATTACCAGGAAGGCTCAAACCACATCCTCAACCACTCCTTCACGCCCTTGCCCACATTGCCCCAAAATATGCAGCTCCAGAATTGGCTTCTACACCCATCTGAAGACCCGTGAGGACCGAGAAGGAAGACAGTCGTATTCAACCCCAGGTGACCGCCGATGATGATGGTGGTGTATATGTGTTGCGAGTGCGCTTCCGTACAAGTTTGCGTGCGTGGTAGTGTGTTTACGTGTGTGTGTGTGTGTGTGTGTGTGTGTGTGTGCGTCATTGCTGATAAGCTGTAGCGAGTGTGTCAATGGCACGTCTCCACAATGGCGGTGCCCTTATCAGCGCGGCCCTCGTCCTGCTGGTCATTTCCGTGTTGATTTACAGGGCAGGGTGGCATCATACTGCAGACTGCATCGCCCAGATGTTGCTTCATGTTTCCCACTTCATCTTCGTTTACTTACTCTTTCTCCCATTTCTCCTTTTTTCCTGCCCATTACCGTCGCTATTTTCTCTCTGTCTCGCTCATTCATTCACTTTCTGTTCGTCGCTCTGTCTCACCCGCTTCGTCTTCCGTCCCGCCCTCAGGCCAGGTGTGCTTAAGCAAATGAATGAAACTGAGGATGCAAATTGAATGGAAAACAGCGTGCATGGGTGAACCTTTTTCTCCCGACCGGACTGGTTTGGTTGCACACGGGACCTGTGGGCCCCTGCTGGAGGGAAGGGTGGAGACTGGGAATATGGAGACAGGGAGTGAGGAGAAGTGAAGGAGCGAAAAAAGGGAAAAGTACCCTTCTCACTGTTTGCCCGTTGTGTCGTCCCATCTCCCCTGCAAGGGCGTCCATGTTGACGAAGACACTGGGTCAACTTGACTGAATAAAGGTTAAAACCAGTCGCTCGCGCTCTCTCTCTCTCTCTCTCTCTCTCTCTCTCTCTCTCTCTCTCTCTCTCTCTCTCTCTCTCTCTCTCTCTCTCTCTCTCTCTCTCTCTCTCCCTGTCTCGCTCTCTCTCTCTCTCGCCATCACTATTTCTCCAGCTTTATTTCTTCTCTCTCCCCCAAGAGGAGCGAGGAAGAGGAGTCAGGGTGAGGAGGAGGAGGATGGGATTGACCACAGCCAAACAGTTGTTTAGTAGTTGAATTCTTTGTCTACCTTCGCCTTTTAACCTCCCCCTCTTCTCTCTCCCTCTCTCTCCCTCTCTCTCTCTCCAGGCTATTTCATTTCTAATAACTCCTTCAGTTACTCCCCCTTCTCTCTCCCGTCTTTGTATAATTCTACCTTCTTAATACTCTGCTACCCCACACACGCACCCCCCCCCACACACACACACACCAAAAACTTGCATGCTGGGAAAAATGGGAACCAGGGAGGGGGAAGGTGGGGGCTTCCTGTCTGCCTCTGAAAATCTAAGTGTGTGTGTGTGTGTGTGTGTGTGTGTGTGTGTGTGTGTGTGTGTGTGTGTGTGTGTGTGTGTGTGTGTGTGTGTGCGTGCATTGTCCCTGGCGTGCCTCCAGAGGGGTGAGGGCTGGAGGAGAGCCGGTTGGAGAGTTCAGCAGGTTTAAAAGGGGCACGTGGGATGCAGAACGTGCAGACAAGATACCTGAAAATAGTTTTGCACGTTACAAGTTAGCCTGATCAGATACTCCCAAAGTATTTTCTAGCACGCATAAACTAAAATGCATACGTTGCTATTTTCAAATAGCTTATTAATGATACAATCCTGAAGCTTGTCTTTTGCTTATAGTTGCTATTTATATATGTATATATTTATATTTATATACACTACCGTTCAAAAGTTTGGGATCACCCAAACAATTTTGTGTTTTCCATGAAAAGTCACACTTATTCACCACCATATGTTGTGAAATGAATAGAAAATAGAGTCAAGACATTGACAAGGTTAGAAATAATGATTTGTATTTGAAATAAGATTTTTTTTACATCAAACTTTGCTTTCGTCAAAGAATCCTCCATTTGCAGCAATTACAGCATTGCAGACCTTTGGCATTCTAGCTGTTAATTTGTTGAGGTAATCTGGAGAAATTGCACCCCACGCTTCCAGAAGCAGCTCCCACAAGTTGGATTGGTTGGATGGGCACTTCTTTGAGCAGATTGAGTTTCTGGAGCATCACATTTGTGGGGTCAATTAAACGCTCAAAATGGCCAGAAAAAGAGAACTTTCATCTGAAACTCGACAGTCTATTCTTGTTCTTAGAAATGAAGGCTATTCCATGCGAGAAATTGCTAAGAAATTGAAGATTTCCTACACCGGTGTGTACTACTCCCTTCAGAGGACAGCACAAACAGGCTCTAACAGGTACTATTTAATGAAGATGCCAGTTGGGGACCTGTGAGGCGTCTGTTTCTCAAACTAGAGACTCTAATGTACTTATCTTCTTGCTCAGTTGTGCAACGCGGCATCCCACTTCTTTTTCTACTCTGGTTAGAGCCTGTTTGTGCTGTCCTCTGAAGGGAGTAGTACACACCAGTGTAGGAAATCTTCAATTTCTTAGCAATTTCTCGCATGGAATAGCCTTCATTTCTAAGAACAAGAATAGACTGTCGAGTTTCAGATGAAAGTTCTCTTTTTCTGGCCATTTTGAGCGTTTAATTGACCCCACAAATGTGATGCTCCAGAAACTCAATCTGCTCAAAGAAGTGCCCATCCAACCAATCCAACTTGTGGGAGCTGCTTCTGGAAGCGTGGGGTGCAATTTCTCCAGATTACCTCAACAAATTAACAGCTAGAATGCCAAAGGTCTGCAATGCTGTAATTGCTGCAAATGGAGGATTCTTTGACGAAAGCAAAGTTTGATGTAAAAAAAATCTTATTTCAAATACAAATCATTATTTCTAACCTTGTCAATGTCTTGACTCTATTTTCTATTCATTTCACAACATATGGTGGTGAATAAGTGTGACTTTTCATGGAAAACACGAAATTGTTTGGGTGATCCCAAACTTTTGAACGGTAGTGTATATCTCAACACGGATACAGGAAAAAAGATTAGTGCGAGACGCACGAAACAGGCCTGCATTGCTATGCATTAAAATCTTTTTTCCTGTATCCATGTTGATATTCCGCTCCTCATTAGTTGAGCACTCAACACCACTGACAGTTTCGGGAAAAAAACACAATATACATATATATATAAAATATATTTGATACCATATCTCACTGGCATTGTCATAGCAACAGCCATTCAGTGTTCAGTGCAGCATTGTGTAACTGCTCCTCTACCTTCATGCTACTCCTTATAGGTGCTGGTGAGGTCCGCCATTCCTTCAAATATTCAAATGTAATGGCGCTCGCACAGGTAATTTGTCGAGTCTGTCACAAAAGGAAAAGATGAAGTAGAGGAGGAAGAAGATGGAACTTGTGTAAGAGCAAGTGATAGGCATTAAAATACAAAGTTAATCGTGCTCTAATGTTAGGCCCAGGTGACGCAGTGGTTAGTGCGGTTGCCTCACAGCAAGAAGGTCCTGGGTTCGAGCCCTGGGGTAGTCCAACCTTGGGGGTCGTCCCGGGTCGTCCTCTGTGTGGAGTTAGCATGTTCTCCCCGTGTCTGCATGGGTTTCCTCCAGGTGCTCCGGTTTCCTCCCACAGTCCAAAGACATGTAGGTCAGGTGAATCGGCTGTACTAAATTGTCCCTAGGAATGAATGGGTGTGTGTGTGTGTGGGAGGGGGGGGCTGTGATGGCCTGGCAGCCTGTCCAGGGTGTCTCCCTGCCTGCCGCCCAATGACTGCTGGGATAGGCTCCAGCATCCCCGCGACCCTGAGAGCAGGATAAGCGGTTTGGATAATGGATGGATGGATGTCAGGTCTAAGGTTAGGTTCAACTAAATGTTTGATAGGAATTGATATGTTGGTCAGTATTACTGTGTAGGGTGAAATTGCCGATCAATCTTGTTTCTCCGGAATGCGTTGCCAGCTCTCACGCATCTGGTGTGACTCTCACACTCTCGCGACACCAAGGCAACTCCCACGCCAAAACACCGCGACAGCAACAGAGATGAACAGGCGAACGTGAAATCTTTCTGGTATAGTAACGGCCTCAAAGTCTTTCTGGTATAGTAACGGCCTCAAAGTCTTTCTGGTATAGTAACGGCCTCAAAGTCTTTCTGGTACAGTAACGGTCTCAAAGTATTTCTGGTATAACAACGGTCTCAAAGTCTTTCTGGTATAGTAACGGTCTCAAAGTCTTTCTGGTATAGTAACGGTCTCAAAGTCTTTCTGGTATAGTAATGGTCTCAAAGTCTTTCTGGTATAGTAACGGTCTCAAAGTCTTTATGGTATAGTAACAGTCCCAAAGTCTTTGTGGTATAGTAACAGTCTCAAAGTCTTTGTGGTATAGCAACGGTCTCAAAGTCTTTGTGGTATAGTAACGGTCCCAAAGTCTTTGTGGTATAGTAACAGTCTCAAAGTCTTTGTGGTATAGTAACGGTCTCAAAGTCTTTCTGGTATAGTAACGGTCTCAGTCTTTCTGGTATAGTAACGGTCTCAAAGTCTTTGTGGTATAGTAACAGTCTCAAAGTCTTTGTGGTATAGTAACGGTCTCAAAGTCTTTGTGGTATAGTAACGGTCTCAAAGTCTTTGTGGTATAGTAACGGTCTCAAAGTCTTTGTGGTATAGTAACGGTCTCAAAGTCTTTGTGGTATAGTTACGGTCTCAAAGTCTTTCTGGTATAGTAACGGTCTCAAAGTCTTTGTGGTATAGTAACGGTCTCAAAGTCTTTCTGGTATAGTAACGGTCTCAAAGTCTTTCTGGTATAGTAACGGTCCCAAAGTCTTTGTGGTATAGTAACGGTCTCAAAGTCTTTATGGTATAGTAACGGTCTCAAAGTCTTTGTGGTATAGTAACGGTCTCAAAGTCTTTGTGGTATAGTAACAGTCTCAAAGTCTTTGTGGTATAGTAACGGTCTCAAAGTCTTTCTGGTATAGTAACGGTCTCAGTCTTTATGGTATAGTAACGGTCTCAAAGTCTTTGTGGTATAGTAACAGTCTCAAAGTCTTTGTGGTATAGTAGCGGTCTCAAAGTCTTTGTGGTATAGTAAAGGTCTCAAAGTCTTTGTGGTATAGTAACGGTCTCAAAGTCTTTGTGGTATAGTAACGGTCTCAAAGTCTTTGTGGTATAGTAACGGTCTCAAAGTCTTTCTGGTATAGTAACGGTCTCAAAGTCTTTGTGGTATAGTTACGGTCTCAAAGTCTTTGTGGTATAGTAACGGTCTCAAAGTCTTTCTGGTATAGTAACGGTCTCAGTCTTTGTGGTATAGTAACGGTCTCAAAGTCTTTCTGGTATAGTTACAGTCTCAAAGTCTTTCTGGTATAGTAACGGTCTCAAAGTCTTTCTGGTATAGTAACGGTCTCAAAGTCTTTGTGGTATAGTAACGGTCCCAAAGTCTTTGTGGTATAGTAACGGTCTCAAAGTCTTTGTGGTATAGTAACGGTCTCAAAGTCTTTGTGGTATAGTGAAGTGAATTCTTTCTTTTTGCTGCCTAATTGCTCCAGACTTAGAGGGCAACAGAACAGGTTCCTGCGCTTTCCCCGCAGGGGTGGGCAATCTTAACCAGAAAGATCCAGTGTGGTTGCAGGTTTTTGTCCCAACCAAGCAGTTACACACCTGATCCCACTATTCGACCGGTAGAGTCTTTGTTGAGGAACTTGATGAGGAGACAGGTGTGTAACTGCTTGGTTGGAACAAAAATCTTCACCCACACTGGCCCTTTCTGGATAAGATCGCCCGCCCCTGTGAGTCACTGCTGCCCTCGCCTTTTTGGCCAATGGCTCGTTCCAGCATACAGCTTGTTGGCTGTCAGCTTGTTGGCTGGCGTGAGCCAGACCTCCGTCAGTTCGGCCATACATGCTGTGGTATCCAGTCTATGCCAACATGCCAGTGAATACGTGATTTTTCCTACAACACCTGAAAGCCAGCTGAGAACTAAGCAGGAGTTAATAGACAGAATTGGATTGCTTTGGTTGTTGGGCGTAATACACTGCACACACATACAGTTACGCACACCATCTACCCAGGCTTTGACCTACATAGAAGAAAGGGGGTCCATTCCGTTAATATCCAGGTAGTTTCTGATGCTAACAGCCTGGTGACACATGTCTATGCCAGTTATCCTGGATCTTGGCACGGCGCGTTCATCTTGGCCAATTCTGTCATTCCAGCAGTCTTCCAAGGGAACACTCCTCTGGATGGGTGGCTGCTAGGCAAGAGTGGCTATCCAATACAAACAATGGCTGATTACTCCATACATTATGCCCACTACTGTTTATTTTCTTGGTTTTTTTTGTTTGTTTTTTTGTTTTGCAATTTCCCCCCTTTTTCTCCCCAATTGTATCCGGCCAATTACCCCACTCTTCTGAGCCATCCCAATCTCTGCTCCACCCCCTCTGCTGATCCGGGGAGGGCTGCAGACTACCACATGCCTCCTCCGATACATGTGGAGTCACCAGCCGCTTCTTTTCACCTGACAGTGAGGAGTTTCACCAGGGGGATGTAGCGTGTTGGAGGATCACGCTATTAGCCCAGTTCCCCCTCCCTCCCGAACAAGCACCACGACCAACCAGAGGAGGCGCTAGTGCAGCAGCCAGGACAAATACCCACATCCGGCTTCCCACCCGCAGACACGGTCAGTTGTGTCTGTAGGGATGCCCAACCAAGCCGGAGGTAACACGGGGATTCGAACCGGCGATTCTTGCATTGGTAAGCAACGGAATAGACCACTACGCTACCCGGACACCTTGTATTTAACCATCTTTTTAGCAAGGGATGGTCTGTAATTGAATGAATGTTTGGAATGTTGAAAATGCGCTTCAGATGTTTGGACCGGTGGTGACATGGTGTTTAGTGCGGTCCCCTCACAGCAAGAAGGTCCTGGGTTCGAACCCTGGGGTAGTCCAACTTTGGGGGTCATCCCAGGTCGTTCACCGTGTAGAGTTTGCATGTTCTCCCCGTGTCTGTGTGGGTTTCCTCCGGGTGCTCCGGTTTCCTTCCACAGTCCAAAGACATGTAGGTCAGGTGAACTGGCCATACTGAATTGTCCCTAGGTGTGAATGTGTGTGTGTGTATCGGCCCTGTGATGGCCTGGCGGCCGTCCAGGGTGTTTCCCCATCTGCCGCGCAATGACTGCTGGGATAGGCTCCAGCATCCTGTGACTCCGATTGGGAACAGCGGCTTGGATAATAGATGGATGGCTGTTTGGACCGGGCGGGTGGTAGATTACAATACAGCCCTCAAGAGTTGGTGGCATGTGGTGTTCTACACAACATGACCTTGTGCCGTGGATGTCACGTTGACCTCACAGAGGAAATATTACAAAACCTACAGCGGCAGAACTCCATGTTCACCATGAGGCGGAACAGCACTCAGAGCACACGGGAGAGAAGAGATCTACTCACTGCACAGCTGGTTTATAGTTAGTATACACAATCAATCACAATCACAACTTGTAAAACATGTAAAACATTAAACACGGTTGGAAATTGTGCATATTTATTTTTTTAATTTGAACAAAAATAAATCTTAAAAAATGAAAAGAGAGGCCTGTGCCACCACACATTAAGGGAAGGTAAAGTGCACATAATGCCAGTGAAAACAAACGTTAGTTAAGTAAACCCAAATATTAAATAACTGAATTAAGCTGCACCTCCTTTTCTTCCTCCTCTTCCTCCTTCTTGTTGTAATCCTTGTTGTGCGAACCCTTGTTCGATATCTTTGAGACATTGGTTGGGCTGGTGTGTCAGCCACCGAACTGGTCTGGGGCTGTGCTTGTGTTGGCGAGAGGCTGACGGGGCCACTTGTCTGCTGGGCAGACACCTGCTCGGCCCCGTCAGCCAGCCTCCTGAGGCTGTGGTTTACATCCACCTAGGCTGTATGAAGATGTCTTTTCATCCTAGCGGTGTGAACTGTTCTCCTCATGGAGCCTGGTTCCCTTTCCAGCATCTCAAACCCACCTAAAAAAGGCAGGTCAGTGTTTTCCTGTCGACAACGTCCCCTACTTATTCCTCGTGGCTCAGCCCCCCTCTCTCTCGCTTTCTGTTGCAGGAGGAGCTACCGGGACCGCTGGTCACTGGACCGCTGACATCCTTCCACTCAACCTGAGGACCTGCAAAATATAATTTTCTACACATCTTGATGCATGTTCAATAATCCAGGTAAGGAAATCAAAGAAGGTGGAATCAGTTCATCCGGACACAATGTTTATTGACAGATACTATGTTTCATCACTCATCTAAGTGACCTCTTCAGTCTCAACGGACTGCAGGTATCCTCACCCTTATAAACAATACAGCTGCATAACGACCGAAACCAACGACCAGTTTCATATGCAAAACTAGTGGCACAACACAGGAGAGCTACCACATCAGGCCAGGACTCCACAGTCTACACCCATCTACAGGCCAGTGGCCACTCTTTCAGGGATGGGGATGTGCACATCCTTGATAGGGAGGAACGCTGGTTTGAACAGGGAGTCAAAGAGGCCGTCTATATGTGAAGAGGGAATGACCATCCCTGAGCTGGGGGGGTAAGAGTACATCTGTCACCATCTTACAATGCTGTGATTGCAGCCATTCCCCAGTCCTCTGTGAATAGGGACCATTAACTCTAGTTAATGGTCACACCCATATTTGCACATGAAACTGATCGTTGGTTTTGGTTGTTATGCAGCTGTATTGTTTATAAGGGTGGGGATACATGCAGTCAGTTCAGACTGAAGAGGTCACTTACTAGTTGAGGGATGATCCCTACTTAATTTTTGCTGCAGTAATTGTATCATTGGTTGTCTTTGACCACGTTATAAAAATCATTATTTGCAATTTTTGCATCTGCCCTATGTTTCTATCACAAATATGCAATATAGTTTCCAAGAAGAAGGGTAATTTTGATTGATACGAAAAGGGTTTGCACTTTAATTAGGTGGCACAACTAGGCCTACCTAGGCTGTATATTTAAGATGGCCTCTCTCCAACACAAATAGGCTGTTATCATGAGAAAACCCATAGGGCTTGTATTATAGTAAGACTATTGGTTTGCACAGTGAGTGGTTAAACTGTTGAAGAATGGCGGTGGATTTGGTCAATTCTGATTTAGTAATGTAGTGTACAAAGTCCTGGAGAGTGGTGCAAAATGCACTCCTGATGCACTCTCGATCAAACTTGACATTTTAAATGTTCATAATAGTTACACTTAGTCATACCTGGTGGCCCTCCAAAACCTTCCACGCTTACGATGGGGACCATGGAAGCGGCTACATCTTCTGCCAGCGTAAGAGTGGAGGCTAGTGGAGGGTCCCCCCCTTTTAGCTGATGTTTCCTGGAGGTTTGTTGCCAATTTTTATTTTGTTCTTCGCCTCACATCACTGAGCTGCTTTCTGCACTGGGCAATGGTTCTCATAGGATCAGAGACACAATTACTGACTCTATCAGCCACCTCCCCCAAGCTGGTTTTACGTCATCTGATATTGGTGGTTTATTAGCGGTGCCATATATGCGCACTTGGTGACTCTGCACCTCCTGATCAAGGACATCAGTTTCCGCCTGGGTGGAGCTTTTCTGCCTTAGCCAGTCTGGACTTGCACCGTCCGTTATGAAATTGGCAGTTCACCATGACAGAGAACGTGCTGCTTTTAAAGGTAATGAGGGGGATGTCCAGGTAGCGTAGCAGTCTATTCCATTACCTACTAACATGGGGCTTGCCAGTTCAAATCCCCGTGCTACCTCCGGCTTGGTCGGGGGTCCCTAAAGACACAATTGTCCGTGTCTGTGGGTGGGAAGCTGGATTTGGGTATGTGTGCTGGCCACTGCACTAGCGCCTCCTCTGGTCGGTCGGGGCGCGTGTTCGGGGGGGCGGGGACTGGGGGGTATAGCGTGATCCTCCTACGTACGCGCTACGTCCTCCTGGCGAAACTCCTAACTGTCAGGTGAAAAGAAGCAGCTGGCGACTCCACATGTATCGGAGGAGGCATGTGGTAGTCTGCAGCCCTCCCCGGATCAGCAGAGGGGGTGGAGCAGCGACCGGGATGGCTCGGAAGAGTGGGGTAATTGGATAGGTACAACTGGGGAGAAAAAAATCCAAAAACTAAAAATTAAGGGGATGAGAGGAGCTGATTTGATTGGCCATAATTGAAGACAGCCCCCACCCCTCCTTTTGATAATTTATTCCTCCCTTTTACAACTGCGCCTCTGTTGCGCCCGATTACTACCAGCACAGCATGTCCCGAAATTAGCAAAAAGGTAGTGGCCACATCTAAGATCCGCTTGCGCCTTGAACTAGCGCCAGCACCCTCGGCGGCATTATGACCCTGAAACTAGAGCCCACCATTCCAACTTTTTCTATTTCGGGGTTGTAGCACTGCGCCACCCAATTTTGACTGACACGCCCTCTGCTGCGACCCCACACTCATTTCGCCCCCAGCGATGTCATGGGGAGGCCGGAAATTAGCAAACGCGCCCAGGTGAGAGAAAAACCACCTTGCGCCTAACAAAATTGTCACTGCATCTGCTTTAGCGCTACCGCCAGCCTTACGCTGTCCGGAAACTAGAGCCCTGTGCCTCATTATTATTATCATTTGTACATTGTCTGTAATTTTCATTTATTTCATGTTTATTTAAATTCAGCTTCATTTTGCATGCATTCTACTTATTGCCACTGTTGGCACAAATGTTTATAACGTATGAATGTATGTATGTCAGTTTGTATATATGTTATTTTTTTTAATTCTTTTTATTGTCATCGTACTTTTCAATACAATGAAACTGGGAGTGCAACTCCACTGTGGTGCAACAATAAAGTAAACAAAAAGCGCACATTAAAAAGACAATGATTAAAAAAAGCAATGGGATAAAACAGCAATGGAATAAAGTACACAATAGCAAGACAAGATTAGTAAAGGACCAGCAATGGGATAAAGTGCAGGTATTAAAGTGCGAGAGGTGGCTGTGAGAGGTTTAACTATGTTTGTTTAGTGCGATTCTTGCATTTGGGGAAAAAGCTATTGGTGAATCTGGTGGTTTTGGATCTGAGGGACCTGAAGCGCCTGCCAGAGGGTAATAGTTCAAACACGTGGTTACTGCGGTGTGAATTGTCCTTGATGATGCTTTTGGCTCTTGAGAGGGTCCGGCTGTGGGCAGTGTCGGAAAGAGGAGGGAGGGGGCAACCTATGATTTTTTTCTGCTGTCCTGGTGATTCTCTGGAGAGCCTTTTTGTCTGCGGCGTAGCAACCAGCAAACCACACCGGCATGGAGGACGTGAGGATGCTCTCGATTGTGGATCTGTAGGAGGACACCAGTAGCTTCACGCTCATGTTGTTTTTCCTGACCATGAAAGACAGTCCGTAGAGGGCATCTGGGTGGCGTAGCGGTCGTTTACGTTGCCTACCAACACGGGGATCACCAGTTCGAATCCCCGTGTTACCTCTGGCTTGGTCCGGCGTCCCTACAGACACAATTGGCCGTGTCTGCAGGTGGGAAGCCGGATGTGGGTATTTGTCCTGGTCACTGCATTGGTGCCTCCTCCGGTCAGTCGCGGCCACTGTTCAGGGGGAGGGGGAACTGGGGGGAATAGCGTGATCCTCCCACGCGCTACGTCCCCCTGGTGAAACTCCTCACTGTGAGGTGAAAAGAAGCGGCTGGCGACTCCACATGTATCGGAGGAGGCATGTGGTAGTCTGCAGCCCTCCCCGGATCAGCAGAGGGGGTGGAGCAGCGACCGAGATGGCTCGGAAGAGTGGAGTAATTGGATAGGTACAACTGGGGAGAAAAAGTGGGAAAAATCCACACAAAAAAAAAGTTTGTATTTAAGTGTGTGCGCATGTAAAATAGATTGTAAGTGCTGATGATCCAGGTCTAATTCCTCTTTAATGTGTAAAAGCATTAAAATCTGATTCTGATTCTGACTCTGATTCCTCCAAGTTTGGTGTTCATGTGGTCCTTTTTGTGCTAGCAAGGCTTCATAATACTTGAAATCCATCAACTACATTCTCAAAAAGGCCCAGCAGAGGATGTTCTTTCTGTGGCAACTGAGGAAATTTGGTCTGCCACAGGAACTGTTGAGCCAGATCTATGCCACAGTCATTGGCTCTGTCCTGTGCACATCCATCACGGCCTGGTTAAGAGCAACAAAACAGGGTAGGAACAGACTGCAGCGAACAGTAAGGACCCCAGAAGAAAAAAAATCAGTGGTGCTCCACCCTGCAGCACTTGTACACCTCTAGAGCCTGGAAACGGGCGGGCAGAATCAGCACAGACCCCCCCCATACCCAGGTCACAGTCTGTTTGAATGCTTACCCATCTAGCAAGGTCTACAGAGCAATGGGCACCAAAACCACCAGACATAGGAACAGTTTGTTCTCCCCAATTGTACTTGGCCAATTACCCTAATCTTCCGAGCCATCCCGGTCATCTCTACACCCCCTCTGCCAATCCGGGGAGGGCTGCAGACTATCACATGCCTCCTCCGA
Organism: Lampris incognitus; assembly: GCF_029633865.1. Lineage (NCBI taxonomy): Eukaryota > Metazoa > Chordata > Actinopteri > Lampriformes > Lampridae > Lampris > Lampris incognitus. The sequence goes on from NC_079220.1 coordinate 6,627,656, forward strand.
TACACGTGGATTCGCCAGCCACTTCTTTTCACCTGACAGTGAGGACTTTCACCAGGAGGATGTAGCATGTGGGAGGATCACGTTATTTCCCCCAGTCCCCCTCCCTCCTGAACAGGCGCCCTGACTGACCAGAGGAGGCACTAGTGCAGCGACCAGGGCACACAGCCACATCCGGCTTACCACACACAGACACAGCCAACTGTGTCTGTAGGGATGCCCGACCAAGCCGGAGGCAACACAGGGGTTCGAACCGGCAATACCCATGTTGGTAGGCAGTGGAATAGACCTCCACACTACCCGGACACCCATAGACATCACATTACATTATAGTTAGAGAAAAGGAGAGGACCCAGAACCGAACCTTGTGGAATGCCTGTACTCAGTCTGTGAAGCTCTGACACTGAGCCCCTCCATGTCACCTGGTAGGGGCGACCCGTCAGGTAGGATGCAAACATTGAGAGTGCAGAGCCTGTGACACCCAGCCCCTTGAGGGTAGAGAGGAGGATCTGGTGGTTCACTGTGTCGAACGCAGCTGACAGGACCAGGAGTATCAGGACAGAGGAAAGAGAGTGTGCTCTTGCAACGTACAGTGATTCTATCACTGCAAGGAGGGCCGTCTCTGTCCAGTGACCCACCTTGAACCCAGACTGGTTGGGGTCTAGGAGGTTGTTTGGGTGGAGGTACAAAGAAAGTTAGTTAAAGACAACACGTTTGAGAGTTTTGGATAGAAAGGGTAGAAGGGAAACCGGTCTGTAGTTTTTGACATCAGAGGGGTTAAGTGATGGTTTCTTGAGAAGGGGGGGGGGTGACTCTAGCAGTCTTGAAGGCAGATGGAAAGCATTCTGCCTGGAGGGAGGTGTTGATGAGGTGGGTTAGAAAGGGAAGGACTTCAGGTGCTATAGACTAAAGAAGAGGAGAGGAGACCGGGTCAAGGGAGCATGTGGTGGGGCGACTGGATGTCATGAGGTTGAGGACCTCATCGTGGGAGAGGGGAGCGAGGTGGGATAGGGCAGGATGTGGAGAGGTGAGGGAGGGTGCAGAGGGTGGGCTAGTGCAAGGAGTGGTAACCAGGTGGTGAGAAAAGGAGGATCTGATGTCATTTACCTTCTTGTCAAAGAAGTTAGCGAAGTCATCGGGAAGAAGGGAGGAAGTAGGAGGAGGAGGTGGGGGTTGAAGAAGTGTAGAGACGGTTTCAAAGAGTTTCTTATGAGTAGAGGCAGAGGATAGGATTTTACAGCGATAGAAGGCAGCTTTAGCAGCAGAAAGGGAGGAAGAGAAAGTGGAAAGAAGAGATTGGAAGTTGAGAAGGTCTTCTGGGAGTTTGCCTTTTCTCCATTTGCGCTCTGCCACTCTTAGGCTCCATCTGTCAGTACGTACTGAGTCGGACAGCCAAGGGGCAGGTGGAGTTGGGCATGCAGGCCTGGAGGTGAGGGGACAGAGATTGTCCAGAGAAGAAAGAGGAGAGGGTAGACAGAAGAAGATCAGTAGCAGTGTCAGGGGGTAGGAGAGAGAAAGATTCAGGTGTAGGGAGGATAGAGGTAACAGAGGAAGAAAGATCAGTTTGTAAATGTGACACTTGGTAAATAGCCCCCTCTGGTCAAGATGTCTCACCTACATATCTACGATGTGCACTACCTCTTTTTAACCCAGATGTGCAATACAAATGTACAGTTGTAAATATACATAAACATGCGGTAAACTCGTTCAAATTATTGTGGTTGTAAAATAAGTATATAATATAGTATGCAGTTGTGTGGTGGATGGTAGGTGAATATGTAGTGTATAGTTCTGGTACATAAGATAATATAGTTTAATATAGTGGGAGTATATAGTGTTGTATGTGGGCGTGATGGGTTGTGGAGTTGTGCTATGGTATATGGTATAGTGTATGGGCAATATAGTATATGAGCTGTATGGTATAATACATGAGCACACACAGGTGGTTGATTATTCAACCATAACACAACTCCGTATAGTAGTGGCATACCTGTTGTGCATAAGTGCATTCCTCCAATGTCCTGTTGTTGTTCCACTTATTTCTTTTGTTTGTTTTTTTTGTGTGTGTTGTTTTGTTTTCTTTCTTTTTTGTGTGAGTGATGTCTGCAAGTGCTAGAAGCTGCTGTGAACCGTAGTCAAATTCCTCATGTGCATAGGCACCCTAGGCCAATAAAGTTGATTCTGATTCTGGAATAGAATAAACACTGAAATATTTATCTCATAAAAAAAAAGAAAACAACATAATTTAGGGTTGTAGAGAGAAGTAAAGAGAAAGAGAGAATGTTTGTGTCTGTGTAAAGCCCAACAAAACCTCGTAATTTTCATCACATAGTATTTCTTAAGAGAGCAGCAGTGTGTTATCTGGCCCCCGGCAGGGACATCCTAAAGAGAGATCAGATAGAGAGAGAGAGATACTGGGTGGAGATCTATACTCACCATTGTTTCATCTATAAGTTTATAACAATAGAAGGAAACTGATGCCTGCAGTGTATCTGATGTGACATTGTGTCCTCTGTGTGTGTGCGTGCGCGCGTGCGTGTGTGTTTACATCTGCAGTGTGTTTGTCGGAGTGGTGGATATTGGACACCATGAAAAAGAGGGAAAACCTGTTCGCAGCTCGTTACCTTACGTTTGCATGTTGAATGTATGTGTGTGTGTGTGTGTGTGTGTGTGTCTGTCCGTGTGTGTCCGTGTGTGTGTCCATGCAGCCGACTCAGAATGGTTAGAATGAATGAATTTGCTGTTATCAAGAATGTTCTGATGGATTTTTTTTCATCTTGAATACTGATACCATGAGTTTTTATCTTGTGTGTGTGTGTGTTTGTGTTTGTAGTATGTTTGTGTATTAGTTCTGAGCTGTCCCTTAGTTGTGTATTAGTGTTGAGCCAGATCTATACCGCAGTCATTGAATCTGGCCTGTGCTCAGCCTTGAGGGACACCACAACTCAGATGAGCTGCGGTGTCCTTCAAGGCTCAGTTCCTGGCCCCCTTCTCTTTTCTATATACATGCTGCCCTTTGGCCAGGTCATTCAAAATCACAATGTGCTCTACAATTTTTATGCTGCCAACATTCAGTTATACATGCCACTAAAACCCACAGATCCTAGCGCCCTAGCAAATCTTACAACTTGCCTCTCTGACATTAAAAACTGGATGTCTGAAAATTTTCTGAAATTTAAAGATGTTAAGTTTGAGGTCATTCTGTTTGGGCCTGAAAATTCCATCAGCCCTTTTGTTACTAATCTTGGTGGTCTGTCAGGTAGTCTTAAGCAGGCTGCTAGGAATCTTTGGGTAATACTTGATGCTAACCTCAGTTTTGATAATCAAATCAAACATGGTGTTCAGTCATGCTTTCTCCAGCTCAAGCTAATCTCCAAAATCAGGTCATTTTTATCAATTGCCCATCTGCAGAAAGTTGTACATGCTTTTATCTATTCTCGGCTTGACTATTGTAATGCACTTTACTCTGGTATCAGCAAGGGCTTCCTCCACTGTCTGCAGTTGGCACAAAACACCGCTGCTCGGCTCATTACCAGGACAAAGAGGCATGACCATATCACTCCTGTGCTTGCATACCTACACTGGCTCCCTGTTAGATTTCTGAATTGGCTTTAAAATTTTATTGCTCACTTTTAAGGCTTTAAATGGCCTTGCTCCTACATATGTTTCTGATTTATTGACCTGGTATATGCCTTCTCAACCCTTAAGATCTGCAGATGGAGCCCTGCTGGTTATTCTGAGGTCTCGGTTTGTTAGAAAGGGTGATTGATCTTTTAGTGTTAGAGCCCCCACACTATGGAACTGTCTTCCTGTCCAACTAAGACAAACCAAGTGTCCAGCTTCTTTTAAATCTCGTCTTAAAACTTTTCTTTTCGTGAAAGCTTTTACAAATGTTTGATATTTGTTTTAGTGTTTTTACTGGTGGCCTGTCCAGGATGTCTCCCCACCTGCCAGCCAATGACTACTGGGATAGGCTCCAGCATTCCCGCGACCCTGAGAGCAGGATAAGCGGTTTGAATAATGAATGGATGGGTGGATGATCTTGTTCATTTTATTGTCTTTACCCCCTCTGTGCTCATGTCCTTTGGCCTTATTCTCATTTTGCCGGCCTTGTCTGGTTTTATTTCCGTTAGTAAAGCACTCTGTAACAGTGTTCAGGAAAGTGCTATATAAATAAAGTTCATCATTTTTATTGTTATGAGCGGTAGCCATGTGGCAGACTGACACAAAGGTCAGACACTTTACAGGACACACCAGCATGTGTCTCACCAACACCACGGTGGATATCCACCTCCATCATCCTACAGGTTTGTTCTGCAAATGTACATCTAAAAACTAACATCCATCCATCCATCCACCCATCCATTATCTGAACCGCTTATCCTGCTCTCAGGGATGCTGGAGCCTATCCCAGCAGTCATTGGGGGCGGGCGGGGGGACACGCTGGACAGGCCGCCAGGCAGAGGAAACCCACCCAGACATGGAGAGAACATGCAAACTCCACACAGAGGACGACCCGGGACGACCCCCAAGGGTGGACTACTCCGGGGCTCGAACTCAGGACCTTCTTGCTGTGAGGCGACCGCGCTAACCGCTACGCCACCGTGCTGCCTAAAAACTAACAGCTATTTTTTTAAATACTGATTTATCAGTTCATGTGATAGAGCAATAACTTTGCAACCATGTGCCACCATTCAGAAATATAAACCTGAATGAGATAGATAGATAGATAGATAGATAGATAGATAGATAAATAGATAGATAGATGTAGACAGATGGAGAATGAGAGAGAGAATCCATCCATTCCTCGCCTGTCTACAACAATGAATCATACCATGTGCTGTGCTGTGGTTACGTTAACGTACAGATTCCATCCATTCCTGCCCTGCCTGCCAGTATGTTGTGTGTGTGTGTGTTTCTCCTTGTGATCCAGAAAGCATGCGTATATCTAACTCGATCCAGAAAGCGTGCTTACATTTAACGTCCGTGCATACCGAGCCGGCAGTGTTTGCATTTGTCTGTGTGCGTGCTGTGTGTGTATGAACAAAACACATTTTAACAAGTGTTGACTTTCCCCACATCAGCTCTGGGGGGGGGGGGTTTGCCCCGGCGCTGTTTGACCCACTCCTGACGGTTTCCACTCATGCGTCCGTACGCCACACGGAGACGAGGATGTCACGCCGTGCGGCGGTACCACATCTGCTCCCAACGGGGGAAACTCCGGGAGAGAAGGAATACGAACATTACGACACGCTGCCGGCATGTAAGACACTGACTCACACAGCTGGAAAAGGCCTCGGAAAACCAGGTACCTGACGGAGGTTCACGGAGGGGGCACTCCTCACTGTCGGTTGCTCGTTATGCCGGTGAATTTGTGGTTAAACACAACCCTGCCATCACATTTACTCTCGCACTCGCTGTCGCCCATGACTGTAGTTCTGTGCAGAAGGCGTCTTCTGCATCCCAACACGCCGCGCTGTCCCGCCCTCCACAGGCACCTTGTGTCTGCCCGAATCCTCTCCTCGTGACCTCACAAAAGAATTCGACCGTTGTCGCCATCTCCATGGCAACCTCAGACTGGCTGACGCTGCATTTCGCCATGGCAACAGAAAATAAGGAAGTAGCACGACGCTGCCTGCGTTATGAGGTCATTACGGAAAACGTTTCCTATCACAAGGTAACACTTTAGTATGGGGAACATATTCTAAGTAACAAAAACTTAATTACTAGTGCATTAGTAATGATCAAGATGTCACTTTAGTATTGGGAACATATTCTAAGTAACAAAAACTTAATTACTAGTGAATTAGTAATGATCAAGATGTCACTTTAGTATGGGGAACATAATCTAAGTAAAAAAACTTAATTACTAGTGAATTAGTAATGATCAAGATGTCACTTTAGTATGGGGAACATCTCCTAAGTAACAAAAACTTAATTTAGAGTAATTTAACCCTATGAACACTTGTAGTTTTGTGTGTTGTTATGTAAGAACAGACCATATTCATTAAGTGTTAGTAAGGGAGATTAACTCTTCTTGTGGTACTACCACCTTATAAAGGCCATACTAAGCAAAGCATATTGAGATGGTACTACAAATAAGCAATGATTCTGAGGTTATAGAGGGACAACTCCTAGTTAATGGCTTACTGGTTGTATAATAAGGCCATGCAGAATAAGGCATTAATGAGTACGTAATAATGACCAATGAAGAGCCAATATGTTGCTAATTTGCATGCTAATAAGCACCTACTTAATGGTGACTACATTCCCCATACTAAAGTGTTACCGAAAAAATTTATTGACCCTTTGTTTGTTGCCTTTTCATTGGTCAACCAGCGGGCTTGTGTGCATAACAACTGTTGCTAACGTCCTCCAGTCTGACCTGTACATTGCTAGTGTAAACTACTAATAAGACACGTTAGCCCCCTAGCTAACGGGTCTGACCCTTTAGCCGAGCGGTTAGTGATGTCGACTTGTGATGCAGTACACCCCGCATCGAATCCCGCACCGGGCAAGAAAATAACCGGTTACATTAGTGGCAGCGGTGGGATCCGGAAGTGTGCAGATCCTCAGAAGTCTCTTCGGAGCGCGGGAAGAACAAAGCGCGAGGGCGCGCTTCCGGGAGAGGGTGACGACTGTAAACTACTAATAAGACACGTTAGTCCCTAGCTCAGTGGTTCGCAACCTTTTTGGGGTCCTGGACCCCCCTTGCGTATTTTGGATCTACCCTGAGGACCCCTCCACCTGATCTTGGGGGAGGGGGGTTGCAATTTGATAGAAACAGTAGAAACTGCATTTTAAATTGCATTATAGCATTTATTCACTCTTTGGGGCAAAAATAAGAGCTTTCAGTTGTAACTTAGATATAGTTAACAAAACAGAATTCTTACGCAGTAACTTTCAGATATATGTAACAAAACAGAATATGTATTCAGTAACTTTCAGATATATGTAACAAAACAGAATATGTATTCAGTAACTTTCATATATATGTAACAACACAGAATATGTATTCAGTAACTTTCAGATATATGTAACAAAACAGAATATGTATTCAGTAACTTTCAGATATATGTAACAACACAGAATATGTATTCAGTAACTTTCAGATATATGTAACAACACAGAATATGTATTCAGTAACTTTCAGATATATGTAACAAAACAGAATATGTATTCAGTAACTTTCAGATATATGTAACAAAACAGAATATGTATTCAGTAACTTTCAGATATATGTAACAAAACAGAATTTTTATGCAGTAACTTTTAACAATGCAAACGGGAGCGAGATCTCTTATTAAAATACAATAAATTACACTTGTGAAACAGATGTAATTAGAGAAAAAAGTCCTGTCACCCTTTATAGTTTAGGTAGATAAAGGTCTCAGTCACATTTGAGTAAAATAATCCTATTTCTATAAATGTCATAGGATCTTTTTTTAAAGATGTTTTATTTTCACGGACCCCTTGCAATTACACCACGGACCACTAGGGGTCCGCGGACCCCCTGTTGAGAAACACTGCCCTAGGTAACGGGTCTGACACTTTAGCCGAGCGGTTAGTGATGTCGCCTTGTGGTGCAATACACCCCGTATCGAATCCCGCACCGGGCAAGAAAATACCCGGTTACCCCAGCACGTATCAGACGTGGTATGTCGTGGCACGGCATGTGGGGCGTCGGAACAATTGTGCAAGATTTTTCACCAGTTTTCCGAAAATCCAAATAAAGCTCAGCCGCTCTACCGCGCCCAAGTTGTTGCATATTGCAGACGGTTTTTTTTTAATCGCAATAATTAAATAGAAATGAATCCGATCGGATTCGCGGGTTTCTTCCGATAGCTTTCAACGGAAACGGACTTTCCGGGGTTCTGGTTTGTTCCCCTAGCAACCGTAACCAAGGGGCGTGGGAGAGGGGCGGGGCTTGACAAGATGGTGAACTTTTGAGAACGCTCCCCGCGCTGTTCTATTGGTGATAATCTCTCTGTTGACTCTGACGCACGTCTGGAAGAACTGGTGGCTTTTTTTGTCATGGACCGTCCTGTGATTGTAACGGGCAGTAGGAGAAGCCAACCGGTAACCAGAGGGTCCTAATCCTGGGGCTAACCTGGTTATTCCCAGTTTGGACCGGGGCAAATATGGAGGGTGTTTTCGTGCAACCGGCCTGCTGTTGTGCCCTGGAGCAAAGCCCTCCAGCTCAGCCGCTCCCAAAAGAGCAAATGCCGCCTTTTATTCTGAGTGTAACCGGTTATTTTCTTGCCCGGTGCGGGATTCGATACGGGGTGTACTGCACCACAAGGCGACGTCGCTAACCGCTCGGCTAAAGGGTCAGACCCGTTAGCTAGGGGCTAACGGGTCTTATTAGTAGTTTACATAAGCGAGACTGGAACTGAAACATTTATTTAACTACTGTAAGTTTCGTACCGTCTCTTTTATGTAAGTATGAAAGGCGGGATTCGGTTTTTCTCTTTCCCTCATTTTGAAAGAGCGCCTCTTAGTTCGGCTTTTCTCGATTTCTGACACGCAGGACGTCGTCAGACACCCTCATTTGCATGCAGCCAATAGGATCAAAATCGCCGACATATGAAACCCCGCCCACACCAACCCTCATTTGTACCAGAGCCGTGTCAAGTCAGCTCATGAATATTCACGAGAACTAGACCACGCCCTCACAGTTCTCGGGACAACCGAGAACGATGTCGGAGAGAAGTGTACAAACCACAATAATAGTTATTTGAAAATAAAAACATGTTTGCTGGATGTTTTATTCTAGTTTTACCAAGGTTTTCAGACATGCACAGCCAAGCCTGGTTCCTGACGTTGGTCTGGGGTTGGTGAGGTCCCACAAGAGACTTTAATTCGGTGGTCACTTCATTATCAGCAACACTTCAGCGGAGACGCGGAGTGGAGTCAAGTCTTAAGTACACTGACAAGTCCGCCATCGTAAACTCCTGCATTTGTGAGTCACCTTTAAAGCCCAAACACGTTTGCATCTGGTCTGTGTGCTGGGTACGGGGGGGGGGGAGAGAGAGAGAGAGGGGGAGGGAGAGAAAGAGAGGGAGAGAGACAGACAGAGAGGGAGAGAGAGAGTGTGAGAGAGCGAGGTCAGCAAATACACTGTCACTTCTTTTCCCCTCCTCTCATTGTGCGCGTGCGCGTGCACGCGTGAGTAGGTTTCCCAAAAAGTGCTGTTACAGAAATGTAAAGCAACAGCTGGTGAGGGGTAGGGGAGACGGGGGGAGGGAGGGAGGGAGTGAGAACAGGGGAAATCGCAGACAGTCAGTCCAGTGCTTGGAAGACAATTGAAAAAAAGAAGAGAGGAAATGAGAAAGAGAGGGGGGTGAGTTAGAGGAGAGGGGATTTGGAGTTCCCTTAGTCGGTAAATCTCTCTTCGCTCCCCTTTCCTGTTGATGTCTCTCAGTCTTCTCTCCTTTTCCCCTTTTTCTTTTTTCCCCATCTCTACCTTTATGGCTCCTTTATCTCTCTCTCCTCCTCCTCCTCCTCTTCCAATTTTCCCTTCACTCTTTCTGTTCTTCTTGTCAGCTCCTCCGGCTATTGACCTTCAATTAACAGCCATCTTCCTCTCTCTCTCTCTCTCTCTCTCTCTCTCTCTCTCTCTCTCTCTCTCTCTCTCTCTCTCTCTCTTTCTGACCTGCTGTTACTCATCCTCTTAACTCGTTTCTTTCTTTCCTTTTCCCGCGTGGGCTTTTCTTTCCCTCCTTCTGTCCTCATTGTGAGAACATGGAAATAACCAAGTATATTCCGACTTCCCAACATCCCTCTGCCGTTCTTACTAGCGCTTCTCCCGCCAGCGAAACTCCTGTCGCCACACTCCTCGTGTCACTGCCCCTCTCCTCGCGCACGCGCACTCAAGAACGCACGCACGCACGCACATACACACACTCGTGCTCGCTAGCGTGCACGCATAGTTATGCGCGCGCGCACACTCGTGCTCGCTAGCGTGCACGCATAGCTCTGCACGCGCACAAACGGACGAGCGCGCGCGCGCCTCCTTGCAGCATATTAAATTCGAGACCACACCCAACACCAGCCCAACCACGCGCGTCCGCGACCAGGGCGGAGTGAACGCGCGTTTCCAGCGTTTCCCCCCCCCTTTTCCCTCCTCCTCCTCCTCCTCCTCGACTCGGAGGCGCAGAGTTTCTCTCCGTTTAGTCACGTTTGTTGGCTCCGCACGCACCTCTCCTCTCCTCTCCTGCCTCTCTTCTCTCTTTACCTCTCCTTTAATCGGACCCACTTCCTCCCCCCCTCCCCCCCCACACGCACACACATCTGGACGCACGCGGCTCCCCGGTTCGTTCCCCGCTTGAGATCAGGTGAGTAGATGCCTCGCGCTTCAGCAGCCTCGCGCTTCAGCAGCCTCGCGCTAAACTTTGCGCATCGTTCGAGTCTTGCGGAGAACTTTAATATGAGCGCGTCTTTCTTCCATAGTCGCGTTATAACTCAACAGGCTGGCTCTGCCTTCTCGGGGCGGCTGTTAGGGGTGTGTGTGTGTGTGTGTGTGTGTGTGTGTGTGTGTGTGTGTGTGTGTGTGTGTGTGTGTGTTGTAGGTAGGTAGGTAGGTACTATGGCTATGGTCGGGCGGCTCACAGCTGTTGAGTGCGTCCAAGCTTTGTTCCCCGGCTTTGGAAAAGGGGCGTGGTCGGCTGTACCGTGCGTGTATGTGTGATGGTGCGAATCCAATAATTGCAGAAGTTAGAGGGACATTTTCAGGGCGAAGCTGTCTCCCTGTGCAGCCTGCTGAAGTGTGCATGGCGAGAAGCGTAAAAACTCTGGGTGTGTGTGTGTGTCTGTGTGTGTGTGTGTGTGTTATTTGCATGCATATATTACTGAGAGTTGGTCTGTATACTGCTGATGTCGTCGCCGCATCACGTGAAGTTGAAATCAACTCCACGCACGCACACACACACACACACACACGCACACAGAGCCACCCAGAAGTTTCCTTAAACTGACATTTAACACCTCCTCTCTGGCTGGCAAAGTTGCGATGTGCTGCTGGCGCGTCCCTCGTTTCGTGCAGGGCGCCCCCGTGTGTTTGAAATGGGAATAGCGTCTTTTGCATCGTGAGCAGAGATGAGGATGTGGAACAGGTTGCCTACTCTTCAGTGGGAGGCGGGGGGGGGTTGATCCTCTTGAAACGTGAGACCAATATGAGCTAGTTGCTGGGCAGCCAAGTTGTTTCATATCCTCGTCGTTTAAGGAATGTTAGTATTCCATTTAAAGCACCGAGGTGACGGCAGCAGGAAAAGATCCAGTTTTCCCAAAGCTGATGTCTGAAATCCTGCTGCTCCGCCCATGAGTACTGTGTGTGTTATCACAACAAACAAAAAGGGTTTGTGCACACATCACACTGTGTAACATACAATCATATGGACACACACACACACACTCATTCTCTGTCATTCACACACACACACACTGACAGATAGATGGATGGATGGATAGATAGCATTTTTGTACTTTCATCATCATGATTGTGAAAAGTGAGGTGAGACCTCTGTGTGTGTGTGTGTGTGTGTGTGTGTGTGTGTGTGTGTGTGTGTGTGTGTGTGTGTGTGTGTGTGTGTGTTGCAACAGTCTGCAGTGATTGTGGTGTGGCTTGTGAAAGTACAGCTACGAGAGAAACACGAGCCTCAGATCCAGTTCCATTTAAATTGCACCACTGGAGCAAAGTGTGGCCAAGGTTTGCACAATGTGCAGAACTGGTCAAGAAATCACTTTCTGCTATCGCACAACACTTCACACAACATGCAGAACTGGTCAAGAAATCACTTTCTGCAATCGCACAACACTTCACACAACATGCAGAACTGGTCAAGAAATCACTTTCTGCTATCGCACAACACTTCACACAACATGCAGAACCGGTCAAGAAATCACTTTCTGCTATCACACCACACTTAAAACAACATGCAGAACTGGTCAAGAAATCACTTTCTGGTATCACAACGTGCAGAACTGGTCAAGAAATCACTTTCTGCTATCGCACAACACTCGCACAACGTGCAGAACTGGTCAAGAAATCACTTTCTGCTATCGCACAACACTCACACAACGTGCAGAACTGGTCAAGCAATCACTTTCTGCTATCACACCACACTTAACACAACGTGCAGAACTGGTCAAGAAATCACTTTCTGCTGTCACACAACACTTAACACAACGTGCAGAACTGGTCAAGAAATCACTTTCTGGTATCACACAACACTCACACAACAGGATGATGGATGAAGAGGAGGACTGGAATTTGTGGAAATGACTGCAGACATGTTTTTTATGTTATCACAGACAGGCAGCGCTTTCAGGGTTACAGTCCTTCCTGCCTGTCTGCCTGCCTGCCTGCCTGCCTGTCTGCCTACCTGTCTGTCTGTCTGTCTGCCTGCCTGCCTGTCTGTCTACCTGCCTGCCTGTCTACCTGCCTGTCTGCCTGCCTGTCTGCCTGCCTGCCTGTCTGTCTGTCTACCTGCCTGCCTGCCTGCCTGCCTGTCTGTCTGTCTACCTGCCTGTCTGTCTACCTGTCTACCTGCCTGCCTGTCTGTCTACCTGCCTGTCTGTCTGTCTGTCTGCCTGCCTGCCTGCCTGCCTGTCTGTCTGTCTGTCTGTCTGTCTGTCTGTCTGTCTGTCTGTCTGTCTGTCTGTCTGTCTGTCTACCTGCCTGTCTGTCTACCTGCCTGCCTGTCTGCCTGCCTGCCTGCCTGCCTGTCTGTCTGTCTGTCTGTCTGTCTGTCTGTCTGTCTGTCTGTCTTCTTTCTCCTCATGTCTTTTCACCCTTCATGGCTATAAGAAAGCAACAGTAGCTGTTGCATAGGTGCGTGTGTGTGTGTGTGTGTGTGTGTGTAAATGTTCCTCAGTATTTTGAATAGTGTGCTCAAATATTTGGGTGCATGTTTGTGTTTAGGTGTGTGTTTGTGTTTAGGTGTGTGTGTGTGTGTGTGTGTGGGGGGGGGGGCATCGAGGTTGTTCCAGTGCGTTGTGTTTTTGTATTGTGAACTGTATGTGTAGTATGTGAGTCTATTATGGGTAGACTGTATTAAGAATTGTTTGGTGTTGTGCATCTTTGTGTGTGCATGTGTGTGTGTGTGTGTGTGTGTGTTTGTTTGTTTGCGAAAGCGGTTGTTGTGGTGGTTTGTGTGTTTGTTGACAGGAATCCAAAAAGAATGAAATGCAGATGTGCGACACCACATGATGTGGTTACTACTGTGGAGAGATTGAACACACACATGCACCCATGCACGCACACACACACGTGCACGCACGCACACACACACACACGTGCACGCACGCATGGTTTGGAGTTAGAATTGAGAATATAATATCCTCCAAAGGAAAGGGGGAAAAAATCTCGCTTAGGCTGAGAAAACAAACAGCGCCACGTGAGGCACAGGTTTGAATATAGCCATGAGTCGGGCTTTATTAACGTTTTCCTCCAAGACCCTGTTTCAAAGATCTGATGGCAATCGTTGTAGGGTTGGGTTTTTTTTGTTTTTCTTTTTTACAAAATAGGGGAACAAATCTAGCGTAAGCAAACCTCTGTCCAGGCGCCCTGCAGCAGCTTAGTAGGTCACCGAAGACGCAGAAGGCCCTGCTGGAGTCGGACCGACGAACCGTCCGTTTAGCAGTCAGCGCTGTCGGAGTTTATGACACAACTTTCCATTTACAACTTTCCAAATACAGTCGAGCTCAGCCCTGCGGTGGATCTGTGTTTTGAGGGCCGCCTGCTTTGCTGCGTCAGAGCAAAAGATGCCCCGCAAGCAATTCCTCCTCGCTGAAAGGTAGAAAATGTTACTCTCAGTCCTCACACGAAATGCCAGAGGAGGGAAACTAGCCTCGCCCGCACTTTGCAATGAGACACACTTTGTTAAAGGGTTTATCTGGGGTTACTTGTGACTTTGTAATGGTTGATAACTCATCGGTTAACATGCAACGCATTGATAAAAAGACTCTTTGGGTTGCCAGATTAGGAGCCCACATTTTATCAGTACGAGATAGTCTGAGGGCGAGACTATCTTGAGATAGTCTGAGGGACACCGGAGGGTGTGCTCCAATTCTCGGGGCATCACACTGCTCAGCCTCCCAGGGAAAGTCTACTCTAGGGTGCTGGAAAAGGAGGCTCCGACCGATTGTCGAACCTCGGATCCAGGAGGAACAATGCGGATTCTGTCCTGGCCGTGGAACAACGGACCAACTCTTTACCCTTGTGGAAGTGCTGATGGGGGCATGGGAGTTTGACCAGCCAGTCTACATGTGTTTTGTGGACTTGGAGAAGGCTTAGGACCGTGTACCCCGGGGCAATCTGTGGGGGGTACTGCGGGAGTATGGGGTACCGGGGCAGTTGCTACAAGCCATCCGGTCCTTGTATAACCAAAGTGAGAGCTGTGTCCGCATTCTCGGCACAGAGTCAAACACGTTTTCGGTGGGTGTCGGACTCCACCAAGGTTGTCCCTTGTCTCCGATTCTGTTTGTGATGTTCATGGACAGGCTCTCAAGGCGCGGCCAAGGCGAGGAACCTCAGAATTGCATGTCTGCTCTTCGCAGATGATGTGGTTTTGCTGGCTTCATCAGAACGCCACCTCCAGCGCACACTGGGGTGGTTTGCAGCTGAGTGTGAAATGGCCGGCATGAGAGTCAGCACCTCCCAAGTCTGAGGCCATGGTTCTCTCCCAAGAAAATGGTGGATTGCTCCCTCCGGGTTGGGGACGAGTTGTTGCCTCAAGTGATGGAGTTCAAGTATCTCGGGGTCTTGTCCTTGTTCTTGTTGATGGTAGGATGGAGCAGGAGATTGATGGGCGGCTTGGTGCAGCATCAGCAGTAATGCGGATGTTGTACCAGACAGTTGTGGTGAAGCGGGAGCTGAGCTGGAAGGCAAAGCTCTCAATTTACCAGTCAATCTTCATTCCAACCCTCAACTATGGTCATGAGCTTTGGGTAGTGACCAAAAGGGTGGGATCGCAGATACAAGAGGCTAAAATGAGTTTCCTACGTAGGGTGTCTGGGCTCAACCTTAGAGACAGGGTGAGGAGCTCGGACATCCGGAGGGAGCTCGGAGTACAGCCGCCGCTCCTTCAAGTCGAAAGGAGCCAGTTGAGGTGGTCTGGGCATCTGATTAGGATGCCTCCTGGGCGCCTACCTTTGGAGGTTTTCCGGGCACGTCCAACTGGGAGGAGATCCCGGGGTAGACCCAGAACTCTCTGGAGGGACTACATGGCCAATCTGGCCCGGGAACGCCTTGGAATCCCCCAGGAGGAGCTGGAGGGCGTTGCTGGGGGTGGTTTCTGAGACAATGACGCTTTCGTACTGATAAAATGTTGGCTCCTAACCTGGTGACCCCAAAACGTCTTTTGTTTACGGATTAAAACAGATTATTACTGATTTATAACACTTTAATGAAAGCGTTATTAACCGTTAATAACCATGTATTAAACCCTTATATAAAGAATGCCTTATTGTAAAGAGGTAGGCCGACCCTAATCTCAGTTACAGATCCCAGGAGTTGCTGATTAATCTGTAAGGGACATGTTATTGATCGTACGTCTTAGTGTAAATGGCACCCCTGACGCATAGTGGGAAGGATTTCCTTTCGCTTTAGTGATAGATGTTTGAATATGTAAATTTTTTTTGGACTTTTCCCCCCTTTTTCTCCCCAATTGTACCTTGTCAATTACCCCACTCCTCTTTGAGCTGTCCCAGTCGCTGCTCCACCCCCTCTGCCGATCCGGGGAGGGCTGCAGACTACCACATGCTTCCTCCAATACATGCGGAGTCGCCAGCCGCTTCTTTTCACCTGACAGTGAGGAGTTTCACCAGGGGGACGCAGCACGTGGGAGGATCACGCTATTCCCCCCCAGTTCCCCGTCCCCCCTGAACAGACACCCCGACCCACCAGAGGAGGCGCTAGTGCAGCGACTAGGACACACACCCACATCCGGCTTCCCACCCGCAGACACGGCCAATTGTGTCTGTAGGGACGCCCGACCAAGCCGGAGGTAACACAGGGATTCGAACCGGCGATCCCCGTGTTCGTAGACAACGGAATATGAATATGTCCATTTTAATGACAACCCTTGTGAGC
>NC_079220.1:6646245-6676245 GCF_029633865.1 Lampris incognitus
TTAGACATGTAGTCATGAGAGTTAAGGTCAGGGTAAGGGTTAAGGTTGGACACCCAGGTATGATGGTTAAGATCAGGGTAAGGGTTAAGGTTAGACATGTAGTCATGAGGGTTAAGGTGAGGGTTAAGGGCTAAGGTTAGACATGTAGTCATGAGGGTTAAGGTCAGGGTAAGGGTTAAGGTTAGACATGTGGTCATGAGGGTTAAGGTCAGGGTAAGGGTTAAGGTTAGACATGTAGTCATGAGGGTTAAGGTCAGGGTAAGGGTTAAGGTTGGACACCCAGGTATGATGGTTAAGATCAGGGTAAGGGTTAAGGTTAGACATGTAGTCATGAGGGTTAAGGTGAGGGTTAAGGGCTAAGGTTAGACATGTAGTCATGAGGGTTAAGGTCAGGGTAAGGGTTAAGGTTAGACATGTGGTCATGAGGGTTAAGGTCAGGGTAAGGGTTAAGGTTAGACATGTAGTCATGAGGGTTAAGGTCAGGGTAAGGGTTAAGGTTAGACATGTAGTCATGAGGGTTAAGGTCAGGGTAAGGGTTAAGGTTGGACACCCAGGTATGATGGTTAAGATCAGGGTAAGGGTTAAGGTTAGACATGTAGTCATGAGGGTTAAGGTCAGGGTAAGGGTTAAGGTTAGACATGTGGTCATGAGGGTTAAGGTCAGGGTAAGGGTTAAGGTTAGACATGTAGTCATGAGGGTTAAGTTCAGGGTAAGGGTTAAGGTTAGACATGTAGTCATGAGGGTTAAGGTCAGGGTAAGGGTTAAGGTTAGACATGTAGTCATGAGGGTTAAGGTCAGGGTAAGGGTTAAGGTTAGACATGTAGTCATGAGGGTTAAGGTCAGGGTAAGGGTTAAGGTTAGACATGTAGTCATGAGAGTTAAGGTCGGGGTAAGGGTTAAGGTTAGACATGTAGTCATGAGGGTTAAGGTCAGGGTAAGGGTTAAGGTTAGACATGTAGTCATGAGGGTTAAGGTCAGGGTAAGGGTTAAGGTTAGACATGTAGTCATGAGAGTTAAGGTGAGGGTAAGGGTTAAGGTTAGACATGTAGTCATGAGGGTTAAGGTCAGGGTAAGGGTTAAGGTTAGACATGTAGTCATGAGGGTTAAGGTAAGGGTAAGGGTTAAGGTTAGACATGTAGTCATGAGAGTTAAGGTGAGGGTTAAGGGCTAAGGTTAGACATGTAGTCATGAGGGTTAAGGTGAGGGTTAAGGGTTAAGGTTAGACATGTAGTCATGAGAGTTAAGGTGAGGGTTAAGGGTTAAGGTTAGACATGTAGTCATGAGGGTTAAGGTCAGGGTAAGGGTTAAGGTTAGACATGTAGTCATGAGAGTTAAGGTGAGGGTTAAGGGCTAAGGTTAGACATGTAGTCATGAGGGTTAAGGTCAGGGTAAGGGTTAAGGTTAGACATGTAGTCATGAGGGTTAAGGTCAGGGTAAGGGTTAAGGTTAGACATGTAGTCATGAGAATTAAGTTCAGGGTAAGGGTTAAGGTTAGACATGTAGTCATGAGGGTTAAGGTCAGGGTAAGGGTTAAGGTTAGACATGTAGTCATGAGGGTTAAGGTCAGGGTAAGGGTTAAGGTTAGACATGTGGTCATGAGGGTTAAGGTCAGGGTAAGGGTTAAGGTTAGACATGTAGTCATGAGGGTTAAGGTCAGGGTAAGGGTTAAGGTTAGACATGTAGTCATGAGGGTTAAGGTCAGGGTAAGGGTTAAGGTTAGACATGTGGTCATGAGGGTTAAGGTCAGGGTAAGGGTTAAGGTTAGACATGTAGTCATGAGGGTTAAGGTCAGGGTAAGGGTTAAGGTTAGACATGTAGTCATGAGGGTTATGGTCGGGGTAAGGGTTAAGGTTAGACATGTAGTCATGAGGGTTAAGGTGAGGGTAAGGGTTAAGGTTAGACATGTAGTCATGAGGGTTAAGTTCAGGGTAAGGGTTAAGGTTAGACATGTAGTCATGAGAGTTAAGGTGAGGGTTAAGGGCTAAGGTTAGACATGTAGTCATGAGGGTTAAGGTCAGGGTAAGGGTTAAGGTTAGACATGTAGTCATGAGGGTTAAGGTCAGGGTAAGGGTTAAGGTTAGACATGTAGTCATGAGGCTTAAGGTGAGGGTAAGGGTTAAGGTTAGACATGTAGTCATGAGGCTTAAGGTGAGGGTAAGGGTTAAGGTTAGACATGTAGTCATGAGGGTTAAGGTCAGGGTAAGGGTTAAGGTTAGACATGTGGTCATGAGGGTTAAGGTCAGGGTAAGGGTTAAGGTTAGACATGTAGTCATGAGGCTTAAGGTGAGGGTAAGGGTTAAGGTTAGACATGTGGTCATGAGGGTTAAGGTCAGGGTAAGGGTTAAGGTTAGACATGTAGTCATGAGGGTTAAGGTGAGGGTAAGGGTTAAGGTTAGACATGTAGTCATGAGGGTTAAGGTCAGGGTTAAGGGCTAAGGCATGCATGTAGTCAATGAGGAGTCCTCATGAAGATAGAAGTATAAACAAGTGTGTGTGGGGGGGGGCATGCATTTGTCCTGACTGCTGAATGAAGTGATACACAAACAGTTTACCCCCCCCCACACACACACACACACACATGAATGCCATACTGCTGCCCAAGAATGTCATTCAGCAACACAATGTCTACAATGTCATGCCTCAGTTGTGTTGGAGGACACAACAAGAGTTTTGCATCGCTAACATTTCTCAGTGAGACTCCACAAGGCCGCCAGTCTTCCCTCAGATTAATGCTAACATGTGCTGATGCTAAAGTTACGAAAAAACATGTGACACACAACCATTTACCACAGCCCGCCCTCCCCGGCAGGCTGTGACGCCCCTACATTGTAGACTCAAACCTCTAATAAACTTTACGGAAACAGGAATTCTGTTGCTTCCTGAAGGAAACCGCTGGAATTTCGGTTTAGTTAACAGATTTGAACTATCGCTAATTTAGTTTTATTCTGGTAGTTTTCTTTAAAACTGCCCCCAAAATGAGCAAATCTAACGTGTCGGTGCCGCGGTCGCCCAGTGGTCAGCGCTGTCGCCTCACAGCAAGAAGGTCCCGGGTTTGAACCCCGGGGTTGTCCAACCTTGGGGGTCATCCCGGGTCGTCCTCCGTGTGGAGTTTGCATGTTCTCCCCGTGTCTGCAGTGGGGTTTCTCCGGGTGCTCCGGTTTCCCCCCGCCATCAAAGGAAGTGTGCATGTTAAGGTTAATACTCCTGTCTGCCCCTGACCGAGGCATGGCGAGACGAACTGGAGCTGGTCCCCCGGGTGCTGCACGGCGGGAGCCCACCGCTCCTAGCTACACAGATCACAGCTAGGGGTGGGTTAATTTGCAGTAACTGAATTTCCCCAAGGGGATTCATAAAGGAAACGTAATTAATTGATTGATTGATTGATTGATTGGTTGGTTGGTTGATGTACTTAATTAAAATGCTGCAGTGATCACAGGTCTGACAATGTTGGGGAAAATCATTTACATGATCAGATATTTCCCCATATGTGTTTGCATTCGCAGTCGACGTCATTTGAATTTGGTGTTTGAGCCTAAATGACGTGAACAGCGCTCTGTCTGATGACGACGGTTGCATCAAGTTGTAAATGAATAAATGACTATACCCTGGAGGAGTATACAGTACTACTATGTAGGGCTGCAACTGACAATTATTTCCCTTTATAGATTCATCTACAAAGTAGCAGTTCGATTAATCGCTCGGTCTATACAATGTCAAAAGTGACGACGGATGCCCATTACAAGTTCTCAGAGCCCGAAGTTGTCTTACATCCGTTTACTTATTCTAACCAGCAGCCAAAGCAATCCCCCCTTAAAATAATTTAATTATGACGTGAATCATAGCCGAGTACATCTTAGCATCTTGTGAAGCTGTAACCGGAAAATGTTTGACATTTTTAGTATCTAAAGCGATTAATCGACTATCAAAATGATAACCGATTAATGGTCTTTCAGTTGACTTGTTGGTTAATCGACTAATTATTAATGAATTAATTAATTGATCTGTGACGGCCTGGCGGCCTGCCCAGGGTACCTCGCCGCCTGCTGCCCAATGACTGCTGGGATAGGCTCCAGCATCCCTGCGACCTGGGTTTGGATAAGCGGCTTGGATGATGGATGGATGGGCTAATCATTTCAGGGCTACGGCTGTGTACCGATCCAGCTGGCATCGGTACACAGCGGTATAAAGCATTTCAGCCCCCTTAAATGCTTTATAGAGAAAATCCCTGTGGTTTGGATTCTTATTCATTTGGTGATATTCCTCTACATAACTTCCTGTTCTCCATTAACATTGCACTACTAGACCTTCACCTAAGGTAATGGTTCTCCGACTGTTGTATAGACGCCCCAAGTGGCGACCTTTTGTTAGTGCAAGCCACGAGTTCTGTTGTTCCATGTTGGATGTGAGCTTCCACATGCTAAGTAAACATCGCCGGTTGAATTCTCCGCTCTGTCTCCGTTACTCATTACCCCAGATATAACAGTGGCGACAAGGATGGATGGAATTGTTGAAAGACAGAAACGATTCACATCCAGAGGGACAGAGAGCCAAAAGAAGTAAATGAAAAGGACATGAAAAACAAAGGATTGTGTGGCGGGGGGGAAAAAATTGCAAAGGTTAGTGGCTAGCAAAGTTAGCCTGAGTAGAATAGCAACATGTCTAGTTTCAGTGTAGGCCCAATAGCAGAATACAAGGAAGGCCAAAAAGATTTTGGGTCATACCTCGAAAGATTTGAACGATGGATGGTGGCAAACAATGTGGCAAATGTGAAAAAGGTTAGCGTATTTTTGTCAGTTGTTGGAGCTGAAGCCGACCGTTTGCTGAAGAACCTGACTATGCCAGCTAAGCCAAGCACATTGACATATGGGAAGGTTAGCAAAACACTTGCAGAGCACAACAAGTCCAAACCATTAGCGATTGAAGAATGTTTTCGTTTTAGAAGAGAAATGAGGAAGAGTCATGGGCAGATTATATTGTGGGGTTTAAAGCAACTTTCCGCATATGTTGAATTTGCTGGATACTTGGATCAGGCACTCCGTGGTAGATTTGTAAATGGGCTTATAGCAGAAGCAATCCAGAGGACACTGCTAACCGAACGGGATCTCCCTTTCAAGGGTGCATGTGACATCGCTCTGTCGATGAAGGTGGCTTCGAAGAACACGATGTAATTCTGTGGAAAGCAAAGAGAAGCTGCAAATGTGAATAGGGTGTTTAGTCAGAAAACTCAGCAGCAGCCCAGGGCTCCAATGCTAACCATATGAGCAAGGATGGACAGGATGTAAATCGGCAGCCATGTAATAGGTACATGTGGCAAATGACTGCAAATCTAAAAATGAAAAATGGCATCACTGTGCTAAAATCGGGCACATTGTACGAATGTGCAGAAACAAAAAGAGAGTAATGAAAATTCAGTATGTCGAAAATGAGCTGCACATAGAAGCTGGGGAGACAGAAAATGAACTTTTTTGGAGTGTGTTCATTGTACGCTGCTACAGATGAGAACAGTGGCATTCCTGCGACTATGAGTTTGCAGGGCAAAGCAGTGGAGTTGCAGTTAGACACAGGAGCGGCTGTAACATTAGTGTCAGAAGTGACATACAGAGAGGCTCTAGCACAGTTACCCGTTAAGGAGTGCAAAATAAAATTACGAGCTTTTTCAGGGGGGCGCTGATTCCCTTGCAGGGGCAAGTAAGGGTTAACACTGAGAACGAACAAGAGAGAGAGACTTTGCCTTCAGTTGTAGCTAAAGGCAACCATCCCGGTCTGCTTGGGCAAAATTGGCTGAAGAAAATTAGGCTAAATTGGGCAAACATCTTTGTGGTGAGAACAAGGAGAAACAAAATGGAGCCTGGAGTGGAGGCTGTGCTGCAACAGCGTCAGTCAGTGTTTGAGGGGTGCCCTAGTTCCATAATGCAAAGCCTATTTTTAAAAAGGCCAGACCCCTGCCCTATGCACTAAAAGAACCGGTGAATAAGGAGCTAAACAGATTGGAAAGTACTGGTATAATCTCTAAGGTTGATCGTAGTGTATGGGCATCACCCCTAGTTGTAGTACCTAAAGCAGACAAAAGCATCCTACAAAGTCGCCATTAATTAGCGCGGGGAGGAAGAATCTAACCCACTGCCAAATACCGAAGATCTGTTTGCAACATCGGCAGAAGGCGAACCATTCTCCAAACTAGACGTGTCACATGCTTACCCGCAGATGCAGCTAAGCCCAGGATCAGAAAGGTATCTGACAGACAGTACTCACAGAGGCCTACACAGGTATCATCACCTTTCATATGGAGTCTCCGTATGAACGGCGAGCACCATGGAGAAGCACCTGATGAGACTGGAAGAGGTTTTAAGTAGGACAGAGAAGTACAGAGCAAGAGTGAAGTGGGCCAAATGTCAGTTTTTGAAAGACAAGGTGGAGTACTTAGGGCATCTCACTGATGAAGAGGGGTTGCATCCCACAGAAGGAAAAGTTGCCGCCACAGTGAATGCTCCAAGGCCCAGTAATGTAGGGGAACTGCATTCCTGGCTCGGCCTCCTAAATTATTATGGGAAGTTTTTGAAGGATTTGGCTACTCTGCTACCACCTCTCCATGAACTTTTGGAAAAAAGGATGCATCGTCGCGGCGGACAGCAGCCCGTGAAGCAACGTTCAAAAAGGGGGGAAAGAAGAGCTACTGCAAAGCACAGCGCTAGAGCACTATGATAGCACAAGACAGGTGAGGCTATCCTGGGATGCCTCCTCCTGTGGTGTGGGAGCAGGGATCTCGCATGTACAACAGAATGGTGGGGAAAGGCCAGTTGTGTTCGTGTCACGCACGCTGACAAGAGGCTTAAAGAAAATATGCACAGATAAAAAAAGAGGCGCTATCCATCATCTTTGGGGCCAAGCAAGTTCGTCTTGACTACCGACCACAAACCATTGTTCGCTATATTAGGACCGAAGTCAGCCATCCCCACACTGACAGCACTGCCGATGCAGCGCTGGCCACTGATCCTGATGGCCTACACTTATGACATCGAATATCGGAGGTCAGAAGACCAAGCCAATGCTGACACGCTGTCAGGGTTGCCAAGTGCACATAAAGATGATACAGCGGTGGAGCAGGAAATTTTCTACGTTTACTTCCGTGGATGAGCTGCCTGTGCAAGCTAGTGAAATAGCTCGAGGCACAAAGACGGACGCCACTCTTTGCAAGGTGAAGGACTACATCCTGAGCGGCCGGCCAGACGATGCTAGAGAGGAGTCATTGAAGGTTACTACGGGAAAGGACTGCCGCTGCCGGAAGACCACGGGTGTATCTTGTGGGGACTTAGGGTTGTTCTTCCTTCGGCTCACAGACAGAGACTACTGGAGGACCCGTATGAGGGACGCCAGGGCATCTGCCGTATCTCATCATGCTGCCCCCCCTGGCGTCTGCCCTAGCTAGAAGCTGCGTGTGGTGGCCTCAGATAGGCTGACATAGAAGACATTGCGCGGGACCGCAGTGCATGTCAGGCGGTGCGGAAACTGCCTGCTGTAGTACCGTCGCATTGCTGGAAGTGGCCCGGACAGCCGTGGCGAAGGAGTCACCCGGACGTTGTAGAAAAAGACGAGCAGCCCTCTCTGGTGTTTGTGGACAGCCACTCGAAACGGTTGGAAGTCGTTCCTATAGCTTCTACCCCAGCAACCGAAACCATCGAGGTTCGCCGTGCCCACTTTGCAGCATGTGGATTACCGGAGGACTGTGTGAGGGACAACGGCTCCCAGTTTATCCCAGCAGAACTCAAGACAGTTTCTGAGAAACAGTGCAATCAAGCAGACCCTTGTCCCTGCTTATCGCCCCGCTTCGAACCGTGCGGCGGAGAGGTCAGCACAGACGCTGAAAGACGTCACATGGGAAGTGTCCTTCCGATGTACAGAAGTACACCACACTCGGTGACTGGGTGCGCTCCGGCCCAGCTGTTTCTGAAACACCAGCTGAGGGACTCGTTTTAGCCCCCTCAAGGCCCGACCGTGCTAGATTTAGAAAAGAAAACCAACATAAACAGAAAACGATCCATGACGGATCTTCGTCTACATTGAAGGTCCTGACTGGGGGTGGTCGTGGTCCATGTGAGAAACTTTCGAGGGGGAAGGGAGAAGTGGGCCAGAGGTACTGTGGTGAAACGTCTAGGCCCAGTCACTTACCTGGTGCATGGTGGTGTGCGAGAGCTTGCTGCGCACACTGATCCCCCGCTGTCGTCGAGAGAGCTGCCAGACCCCCGCCAGCGCCGCTCAGCACTTGCCTGAGGTGGACCGCAGGCCCACAAAGCGTGAGCTCGCATGGGGCTGACACAACACCAACTACAACCCACCTCGAAGAAGACACGCACACAACTAAGGGCAGCACAGACGGTGCACAACTCCCCAGTCCGTGCACGGACACCTGCACCCACACAGCACAACACAAACCACAGATACAGTCTGAGGACTCGCGAAAGCGCCACAAAGACTGAATCTGTAGATGTGCTCCAGTACAGTAGTTGGTGCAGGGTGTAGCACCGGGAGAAGTTATCTGAAGTAAAAGGATATATGTGTTAAGGTTGTGGCTTCTTACTGAAAGGGGAGGGGTGCCGCACAGTGTCGGCCTTTTGTTGGTGTAAGCCACGGGTTGTGTTGTGAGCTGCCACATGTTCAGTGAACATCGTCGCTGGAGTTCTCCGCTCCGTCTCCGCTCTCCCTCCGCCCGGATACGCCGGCAGCCGGCATCTCTGGTGAAGCTGCTGTTGGGGGCTTTGCCTCGAAGGGCTGGGCGGCGTGACATGAACGACGGTGCGGGCGTAATGGAGGCTGTTGTGATGCGGGAGAACAGGTTGCTTTGCTCATCCTGCACAGCAGCGGGCCGTGACTCGCATGGTTCCTGTGTGCAGCAGAACGGCCCGCCGGCCCGCCGGGCCACCGGCCCACCGGGCTTCTGCTGTTCCCACCGTCAACACCCTGCCGCTCCACGGTCCTGCTCACAGAACCCAGCACCCAGCACCCAGCCCACACCGGCACGCCGGCTCACGCACCAGCCACTCACCACCATGTGTGTGTGTGTGTGTGTGTGGGGGGGGGTGAGCGCACATGGTGTATACATGCGTCAGTGTGTGTGTGTGTGTGTGTGTGTGTGTGTGTGTGTGTGCGTGTGTGAGCGCACATGGTGTATGCATGCGTGTGTGTGTGTGTGTGTGTGTGTGTAATAGCACACGTGGTGTATACGTGTGTGTGTGTGTGTAAGTGCACGTGGTGTATTCATGTGCCAGTGTGTGTGTGTCTGTCTGTGTGTGAGTGTGTGTGAGTGTGTGTGTGTGTGTGTGAGCGCACATGGTGTATGCATGTGTGTGTGTGTGTGTGTGTGTGTAAGTGCAAGTGGGGTATTCATGTGCCAGTGTGTGTGTGTGGCTGTCTGTGTGTGAGTGTGTGTATGTGTGTGTGTGTGTGTGTGTGTGTGTGTGTGTGTGTGTGTGTGTGTGTGTGTGTGTGTGTGTGTGTGTGTGTGTGAGCGCACATGGTGTGTGCATGCGTGTGTGTGTGTGTGTGTGTGTGTGTGTGTGTGTGTGTGTGTGTGTGTGTGTGTGTGTGTGTGTGTGTGAGTGAGTGCACGTGGTGTATACATGTGTGTCAGTGTGTGTGTGTGTCTGTCTGTGTGTGAGTGTGTGTGTGTGTGTGTGCATGTGTGCACGCACACATCTGGTATGTGCCTGTGTGTGTGTGTGTGTGTGTGTTTGTCGTTTTCCTAAACAAAGCTTTGTTTGAACTCAGGCTTTGCTCCAGGGAAGTTCGGACGTTTGTTTTCTCTAAAAATAAGAGCCTGAGACAGCTATTGTTTTTTACACACACACACACACACACACACACACACACACACACACACACACACACACACACACACACACACACACACACACACACACACACACACACACACACACAGGATGGATGGATGGATGGATGGAAGGGGGTATGTTTTGACACTTGTGTTGGCAGTTGAGGTTTGTGTCGGCAGCAACACAACACGTGTAGAAAAGTTGTGTAAGGTGACTCGTTCCCTACCGGAGACACACAAGCTGTGTGTGAACCACGCGTGGTGCAGAGTGTGTATTTATGTGGAGGAACCACCTGTGCACACGCGTCGTATTGTTTTAACCACGTCAGCACGTGCCCAGAACGGGTTTGAGAGGAACGATGACCCCGTTTACACTGGGGTTTAAAATGTGTTTTCCGTGATCGGCTCACAAGTGGACAGAGCTAAATACAAGCGTAAACCACCACCAAAACGGTCTGCGAACCGGTTACTCAAACCCCCTCCCGAGGTGGTCTGGGACGCATTTGACCACATATCTGTTGTAGTGTAAACGCTAATGCGTCCTGATGCGTCAGGAAATCTTCTTCTTCTTCTTCTTCGGAGTAACGAAATCTGATCACAGGTGGTCGGCAGGACGCATTTGCAGACGCGTGATGGTCACAGGTGTAAACGGCGACGTGTCCCGCTGTCCACTTGTGATCCGATCGCCCAAAACACATTTTAACACCCGGTGTAAACAGGGTCTGTGAGTTGGGAACCAGTAAAGGAAGCCTGGAAGAGGGGAGCTCCTGTAGCCTTCCCCCTGCAGCCTTCCCCCTGCAGCCTTCCTCCGCAGCCTTCCCCCCGCAGCCTTCCCCGCAGCCTTCCCCCTGCAGCCTTCCCCCCGCAGCCTTCCCCCTGCAGCCTTCCCATGCAGCCTTCCCCCTGCAGCCTTCCCCCCGCAGCCTTCCCCTGCAGCCTTCCCCGCAGCCTTCCCCCTGCAGCCTTCCCCCTGCAGCCTTCCCCCTGCAGCCTTCCCCCTGCAGCCTTCCCCCGCAGCCTTCCCCCTGCAGCCTTCCCCCGCAGCCTTCCCCCTGCAGCCTTCCCCCTGCAGCCTTCCCCCTGCAGCCTACCCATGCAGCCTTCCCCCGCAGCCTTCCCCCCCGCAGCCTTCCCCCTGCAGCCTTCCCCCGCAGCCTTCCCCCTGCAGCCTTCCCCCTGCAGCCTTCCCCCGCAGCCTTCCCCCGCAGCCTTCCCCCGCAGCCTTCCCATGCAGCCTTTCCCCTGCAGCCTTCCTCCGCAGCCTTCCCCCCCGCAGCCTTCCCCCTGCAGCCTTCCCCCGCAGCCTTCCCCCGCAGCCTTCCCATGCAGCCTTCCCCCGCAGCCTTCCCCCCCGCAGCCTTCCCCCCCGCAGCCTTCCCCCTGCAGCCTTCCCCCGCAGCCTTCCCCCCCGCAGCCTTCCTCCTGCAGCCTTCCCCCCCGCAGCCTTCCCCCTGCAGCCTTCCCCCGCAGCCTTCCCCCCCGCAGCCTTCCCCCTGCAGCCTTCCCCCCCGCAGCCTTCCCCCCGCAGCCTTCCCCCCGCAGCCTTCCCCCCCGCAGCCTTCCCATGCAGCCTTTCCCCTGCAGCCTTCCCCCCCGCAGCCTTCCCCCTGCAGCCTTCCCCCCCGCAGCCTTCCCCCTGCAGCCTTCCCCCCCGCAGCCTTCCCCCTGCAGCCTTCCCCCCCGCAGCCTTCCCATGCAGCCTTTCCCCTGCAGCCTTCCCCCCCGCAGCCTTCCCCCTGCAGCCTTCCCCCCCGCAGCCTTCCCCCTGCAGCCTTCCCCCGCAGCCTTCCCCCCCGCAGCCTTCCCCCTGCAGCCTTCCCCCCGCAGCCTTCCCCCCCGCAGCCTTCCCCCCCGCAGCCTTCCCCCTGCAGCCTTCCCCCTGCAGCCTTCCCCCTGCAGCCTTCCCCTGCAGCCTTCCCCCCGCAGCCTTCCCCCCGCAGCCTTCCCCCTGCAGCCTTCCCCCATGTGAATGTGTGTGTTTCCCTCCTGCTCTCAGTCATGGCTGTGCAGATAAACGACCCGGAGTGACCCGTTGCTGTGTTCAGTGGGACGCAGTGCGTTTTCTCTGCAAACTTGACCCGGCCCCGGGACAATAGGCGGCAGTTTGCGACATATTGCACCACGCCGACTTAAAACATGCAAAGAATTCAGGGCCCCGGAGACGAGACCGGTTGCGTTGCCGTGTCATGCGACGGCCTCACTGTGAGACGATGAGTCCGTAACGTTTGTTTCACACGGCTCTGTTTATGCACATAGACTGCTGTTAACCTGCCAAGGGAAGTGAAAGAAAGAGGGGGTATGCAGGTAGTGTGGTGGCCTATTCCGTTGCCTACCAACACGGGGATCGCCAGTTCGAATCCCCACGTTACCTCTGGCTTGGTCGGGCGTCCCTACAGACACAATCGGCCGTGTCTGCGGGTGGGAAGCCAGATGTGGGTATGTGTCCTGGTTGCTGCACTAGCGCCTCCTCTGGTCGGTCGGGGCACCTGTTCGGGGGAGGGGGGACTGGGGGGAATAGTGTGATCCTCCCACGCGCTATGTCCCCCTGGTGAAACCCCTCACTGTCAGGTGAAAGGAAGTGGCTGGTGACTCCACATGTATGGGAGGAGGCATGTGGTGGTCTTCAGCCCTCCCCGGATCAGCAGAGGGGGTGGAGCAGAGACCGGGACGACTCGGAGGAGTGGGGTAATTGGCCGGGCACAACTGGGGAGAAAAAAGAAAGAAAGAAAGAAAGAAAGAAGAGAGAGAGCGGTAAAGACTGTATAAATGGAGGGTGTAGATGGGTCGGTTGTGCGTCATGACGCGTGTGGGACGACACAAACCCTTCAGCACGGTTCGGTGTGTGTCGGCTTCTGGACTAAAGGTACATGTGGATTATTAGACTGCAGGGTTATGAAAGACAGGAAATGTCTCAGCTGGTTGACTTTTAGTACTGGGTCAGAAGGCTCGGCTGTCTGCCGTCTCCTCTCCCTCTCCATCACTTTTTCCATGGACGGAGGCCGAGACGGAGAGGGAGAGAGAGAGAGAGAGAGAGAGAGAGAGAGAGAGAGAGAGAGAGAGAGAGAGAGAGAGAGAGAGAGAGAGAGAGAGAGAGAGAGAGTGGGTTTCTCCTCTTCTAGGATTTAAAGCAGCTCTATTTCAGAAGAGACAGACTCAAGCCATGAACAGTGACACACCTTCTTATACAATATGAACAGTGTGACATATTAACATGTCCATAAAGAGACAGAGACAGAGACGGAGAGGCAGACAGAGACAGACAGACAGACAGACAGACAGACAGACAGAGAGAGACAGAGACAGAGAGGCAGACAGAGACAGACAGACAGACAGACAGACAGAGAGAGACAGAGACAGAGAGGCAGACAGAGACAGACAGAGAGAGACAGAGACAGAGATGCAGACAGACAGACAGAGAGAGAGACAGACAGAGACAGAGACAGAGAGAGACAGAGAGAGACAGACAGACAGACAGACAGACAGACAGACAGACAGACAGACAGAGACAGAGAGACAGAGAGAGAGACAGAGACAGAGAGAGACAGACAGAGACAGAGATGCAGACAGAGAGAGACAGACAGAGACAGAGACAGAGATGCAGACAGAGAGAGACAGACAGAGAGAGACAGAGAGAGACAGAGAGAGACAGACAGAGAGAGACAGAGATGCAGACAGAGAGAGACAGACAGAGAGACAGAGACAGAGATGCAGACAGAGAGAGACAGACAGAGACAGAGACAGAGAAAGAGACAGGCAGAGACAGAGACAAAGACAGAGAGACAGAGAGAGATGGAGAAAGAAATGGAGCAAGAGAGAGAGAGAGAGACCTTTGACCTTTAGCCAAGCCTTTAATGGACCAATGTTTCATTCACATCAAGATAACAACATTAAAACAAATACTCATATACATAGAGAGAGAGGGGGAGAGAGGGGCGAGAGAGAGAGGGGGAGGCGAGAGAGTGAGTGGAGGGAAGAGATGGAGAGAGAGATGGAGAAAGAAATGGAGTGAGAGAGGGGTGAGAGATGGAGTGAGAGATAGAGAGGCGGAGGGGGAGAGAGGTGGAGAGTGAGATGGAGGAAGAAATGAGAGAGAGAACGATGGAGAGAGATGGAGAAAGAAATGGAAAGAGAGTGATGGAGAGAGTGAGAGAAAGAGAGGTGGAGGGAGAGAGTGAGAGAAAGAGAGAGATGGAGAGAGTGAGAGAAAGAGAGGTGGAGGGAGGGAGAGAGAGGGAGCGATTCGGAGGCCCAGTTAAGTCTGTGGCTTTGTGTTTTATGAAAAGAGAAGGGGAAAAAAAACGACATTAAAAGTCAGCATTTTCCACCAGGCTAGAGGACTGGTTGGAACGCACACACACACACACACACACACACACACACACACACACACACACACACAGACTGTCGGGCGCACACAGTCCCCCCGCCTCACATCACAGGGCTGAGTGGAGAGCAGGAATGGCGGTCCGTCTGTCCGTCGGTGTGTGTCTGTGGCGGCGCGTGGCTGTAGTCTGGTGGATAAATACAATGTTGACCAGCCGGTTAACACACAATACACACGTGTTAACAACACACAGTGTGACAACCTCCTCAACACCAACCGCTCTCACCACACCACCCAACTGTGTGTGTGGGTGAGTGTGTGTGTTTGTGTGTTTTTCATGTGTGTGTGTGTGTCGTGTGTGTGTGTATTGTGTGTGTGTGCATAGTGTGTGCATCATGTGTGTGTATCGTGTGTGTACCGTGTGTGTGCACCATGTGTGTTTATCGTGTGTGTATCGTCTGTGTCGTGTGAGTGTGTTGTGTGTGTGTATCGTGTGTGTGTCGTGTGTGTGTGTGGTGTGTCTCGTGTGTGTCTCTTGTGTGGGCGTATCATGTGTGTTTTATGTGTGTATTGTGTGTGTATCGTGTTTGTATCGTGTGTGTATCATGTGCGTGTATCATGTGTATCATGTGTATCATGTGTGTATCATGTGTGTGCATCGTGTGTGTATCGTGTGTGTATCGTGTGTGTCGTGTGTGTATCTCGTGTGTGTTGTGTGTATCGTGTGTGTGTTGTGTGTGTATTGTGTGTATGTGCGCATCGTGTGTGTGTATCGTGTGCGTGTATCGTGTGTGTCATGTGTATCATGTGCGTGTGTCATGTGTGTGTATCCTGTGTGCGTGTGTGCATCGTGTGTGTGTCGTGTGTATCATGTGTATCGTTTGTGTGTGCTTCGTGTGTGTATCGTATTTGTATCGTGTGTGTGTCGTGTGTGTATCGTGTACATCTTGTGTGTGTATCACCTGTGTGTATTGTGTGTGTGCATCGTGTGTGTGTGTTGTGTGTGTATCCCATGTGTATTGTGTGTGTGTGTGTGTGTGTGTATCGTGTGTGTCTGTGTATCATGTGTGCATCGTGTGTGTGTGTGTATCCTGTGTGTATTTTGTGTGTGTATCGTGTGCATCGTGTGTGTGTGTGTGTGTGTGTGTTGTGTGTGTATCCTATGTGTATTGTGTGTGTGTGTGTGTGTATCGTGTGTGTCTTTGTATCGTGTGTGCATCGTGTGTGTGTGTGTGTATCCTGTGTGTATTTTGTGTGTGTATCGTGTGCATCGTGTGTGTGTGTGTGTGTATCGTGTGCGTGTGTGTATCATGTGTGCCTCGTGTGTGTGTGTGTGTCTTGTGTGTATCCTGTGTGTATTGTGTGTGTGTGTGCGTGTGTGTGACGTCACACAAATGTGAGCCGTCAGCATGGTTTGCCGTTGGAGCGTCAGATGTGTGTGCGGACGTGGCCGTGCGGCTGTGTGAGTGGAAACGGGAGAACCCGGCATGGAAACTTCCGGCATGGAAACTTCCGACTTCCGGCATGGAAACTTCCGGCATGGAAACTTCCGGCATGGAAACTTCCGGGTCTGGCCAGACGTTTGGTCTTCCGTCTCTCCAGCATCTCACCGTCGGCCTTCGCCGGCACATTTACCTTTCCTCCTGTCAGATGAGGCCGGCGCGTGAAAGGGCACCCGGGGACATCCCGGGGACATCCCGGGGAGATCCTGGGGACATCCCGGGGGAAACCCAGGAAGCTGGCCGTGTTAGCGTAGCACCGTAGCACCGCTTCATCCCGAACATGAGACAGCTGATGAAGCACACGACCTGCCTCGCAGGACTTCTCCTCTTCCTCGGCATGCTGGACTCACTCAAACCTGTTGAACTGAAACTCGTCCCGTGCCAGATTATAAGGTGCAGAGCAGACCACGGACCACCACTAGAGTCTCCACCCACTGGTCCCCTGGACTACCTGCTTAGGAGGTGCAGGACTACCTGGCTAGGAGGTGTAGTACTACCTGCTTAGGAGATGCAGTACTACCTGGCTAGGAGGTGTAGTACTACCTGCTTAGGAGATGCAGTACTACCTGGTTAGGAGATGTAGTACTACCTGTTTAGTAGATGTAGTACTACCTGGTTAGGAGATGCAGCACTACCTGGTTAGGAGGTGTAGTACTACCTGCTTAGTAGATGTAGTACTACCTGGTTAGGAGATGCAGTACTAACTGGTTAGGAGATGCAGTACTACCTGGTTAGGAGATGTAGTACTACCTGGTTAGGAGATGTACTACCTGCTTAGGAGGTGTACTACCTGGTTAGGAGGTGTACTACCTGATTAGGAGATGTAGTACTACCTGGTTAGGAGGGTACTACCTGGTTAGGAGGGTACTACCTAGCTAGGAGGTGTACTACCTGGCTAGGAGGTGTACTACCTGGTTAGGAGGGTACTACCTGGTTAGGAGGTGTACTACCTGGCTAGGAGGTGTACTACCTGGTTAGGAGATGTAGTACTACCTGGCTAGGAGGTGTACTACCTGGTTAGGAGATGTAGTACTACCTGGTTAGGAGGTGTACTACCTGGCTAGGAGGGTACTACCTGGCTAGGAGGTGTACTACCTGGTTAGGAGATGTAGTACTACCTGGCTAGGAGGTGTACTACCTGGTTAGGAGATGTAGTACTACCTGGCGAGGAGGTGTAGTACCTGGTTAGGAGATGTAGTACTACCTGGCTAGGAGATGTAGTACTACCTGGTTAGGAGATGTAGTACTACCTGGTTAGGAGGTGTACTACCTGGTTAGGAGATGTAGTACTACCTGGTTAGGAGATGTAGTACCTGGTTAGGAGGTGTCCTACCTGGTTAGGAGGTGTACTACCTGGTTAGGAGGTGTTCTACCTGGTTAGGAGGTGTACTACCTGGTTTGGAGATGTACTACCTGGTTAGGAGGTGTACTACCTGGTTATGAGGTGTACTACCTGGTTAGGAGATGTACTACCTGGTTAGGAGATGTATTACCTGGTTAGGAGGTGTACTGCCTGGTTAGGAGGTGTAGTACTACCTGGTTAGGAGGTGTACTACCTGGTTAGGAGGTGTACTACCTGGTTAGGAGGGTACTACCTGGCTAGGAGGTGTAGTACTCCCTGGTTAGGAGGTGTACTACCTGGCTAGGAGGTGTAGTACTACCTGGTTAGGAGATGTACTACCTGGTTAGGAGGTGTAGTACTACCTGGTTAGGAGGGTACTACCTGGATAGGAGGTGTAGTACTACCTGGTTAGGAGGTGTAGTACTACCTGGTTAGGAGATGTAGTACTACCTGGTTAGGAGATGCAGTACTACCTGGTTAGGAGATGCAGAGCACCAGACATGTTGTGTGTTCAGCCTGTCTGACACACCACACCCACAACACATGCTGCCCTGCAGGTGTCATCACTGGAACCAATACAGAAATATAATAAAACAGATAGAAAAATAAGACCTGATGGGATGAGTGTGAGTGACAGACAGCTGGGTGATGATGGTCAGTAGGTGATGAAGAGTGTGAGTGACAGACAGCTGGGTGATGATGGTCAGTAGGTGATGAAGAGTGTGAGTGACAGACAGCTGGGTGATGATGGTCAGTAGGTGATGAAGAGTGTGAGTGATCGACAGCTCGGGTGATGATGGATCAGTAGGTGATGAAGAGTGTGAGCGACAGACAGCTGGGTGATGATGGACAGTAGGTGATGAAGAGTGTGAGTGACAGACAGCTCAGGTGATGATGGTCAGTAGGTGATGAAGAGTGTGAGTGACAGTCAGCTGGATGATGATGATCAGTAGGTGATGAAGAGTGTGAGTGACAGACAGCTCGGGTGATGATGGATCAGTAGGTGATGAAGAGTGTGAGTGACAGACAGCTGGGTGATGATGGTCAGTAGGTGATGAAGAGTGTGAGTGACAGACAGCTGGGTGATGATGGTCAGTAGGTGATGAAGAGTGTGAGTGACAGACAGCTGGGTGATGATGGTCAGTAGGTGATGAAGAGTGGCCTAGTGTGACCAATGCAATGTTACATTTTATGTTGTCTGACACATCACAGCTGCCATGTAAGGCTGGAGATGTCCTTTTGTGTGTGTTTGTGTGTGTATTTGTGTGTATGTGTTTGTGTGTATGTGTGTGTATTTGTGAGTGTATGTGTGTATGAGTGTATTTGTGTGTATGTGTGTATGTGTGTGTATTTGTGAGTGTATGTGTGTATGAGTGTATTTGTGTGTATGTGTGTATGTGTGTGTATTTGTGAGTGTATGTGTGTATGATTGTATTTGTGTGTTTGTGTGTATGTGTGTGTATTTCCCTTTGTTTTAATACTTGCTTTTAATGCTTCTTTGTGTGCAGGCAGATATACTATGTATGTATATGTATGTATCTATATGTGTGTGTGTGTGTATGTATGTATCTGTGTGTGTGTGTGTATGTACGTATGTATGTGTGTGTATATGTATGTATCTATGTCTGTGTATGTATGTATCTATGTGTGTGTATGTATGTGTGTGTGTATATGTATGTATCTATGTGTGTGTATGTATGTGTGTGTGTATGTATCTATGTGTGTGTATGTATGTGTGTGTGTATATGTATGTATCTATGTGTGTGTATGTATGTATGTATGTGTGTGTGTGTGTGCGCATCTATGTGTGTGCGTGTGTGTGTGTGTGTGTTGTGTTTTGCAGCTGTTGTCACATGTCAGCAGTAAATATCAAGGATTTCACACTTCACTATCACACCTTCTGCAACAGCCCCCATGGGCATGTTAGCGCTACCACTGCTGGAAAGGAGACAGGCGGACAGACAGGCAGGCAGGCAGGCAGACAGACAGACAGACAGACAGACAGACAGACAGGCAGGCAGACAGACAGGCAGGCAGACAGACAGGCAGGCAGACAGACAGGCAGACAGACAGACAGGCAGACAGACAGACAGGCAGGAAACAGAGAGAGAATTTTTTTGAATTGTAAAACAAGTCTAACAAAACAAGTATCAAAAACAGACTTGAAATCTTTTTAAGACAGAGACAGATAGAGAGAGAGAGAGAGAGAGAGAGAGACAGACAGACAGACAGACAGAGACAGATAGAGAGAGAGAGAGAGACAGACAGAGACAGATAGAGAGAGAGAGAGAGAGAGAGAGAGAGAGAGAGAGAGAGGAGAGAGAGAGAGAGAGAGAGAGAGAGAGAGAGAGAGAGAGAGAGAGAGACAGAGACAGAGAGAGAGAGAGAGAGAGAGACAGACAGAGACAGATAGAGAGAGAGAGAGAGAGAGAGAGAGAGAGACAGATAGAGAGACGGAGACAGATAGAGAGAGAGAGACAGATAGAGAGAGAGAGAGATTTGATATTTAAAAGCATTTATTAACAAAACTGAAAGAAATCCAAACATTTTTTCCGTGACAAAAAATTATTGTACAGCATGAGAGAGAGCCGGGGGGGGCAGAGAGAGAGAGAGAGAGAGAGAGAGAGAGAGAGAGAGAGAGAGAGATGAGAGAGGAGAGAGGAGAGAGAGAGAGAGAGAGAGGCAGTGGAGAAAGAGGAGAAAAAGAGGAGGAGGAGAGAGAGACGGGAGAGAGAAAGGAAAAAAATGAGAGGTGCCACAAAAGGGAGAAGTTGAGAGAAACAAAAAGGCAAGAGGTAGAGAGAGAGGACAGAGAGAGAAAGAAAGAGAGGACAGAGAGAGAGAGAGAGAGGGGGCGAAAAAGAGAGGACAGAGAGAAAGAGAGGGAGAAAAAGAGAGGTGGAGAGAGAGGACAGAGAGAGAGGAGAGAGAGAGGAGAGAGAGAGGTGGAGAGAGAGAGAGGACAGAGAGAGAGGGAGGAGAGAGAGGTGGAGAGAGAGAGGAGAGAGAGGTGGAGAGAGGGAGGAGAGAGAGAGGAGAGAGAGAAAGGAAAGAGAGAGGTGAAAAGACACGAAAAGGACGAGAGAAAAGGGCGAAACAGAAAACGAGAGCATCGTCACCACGAACAAGAATTCTGACGGCACTGAGGACGCCTCATAACACATCATCACACACACACACACACACACACACACACACACACACACACACACACACACACACACACACACAGGGCATACAGTAACACATCCCTGTGTCTGTCACTGTTGTGTGTCTTCTGTGGACGGAACGTTCCTCACCCGCCTCACCCCTCCATTGGTCTGTTATAGACCAGGCTGAAGGGGTGTGTGTGTGTGTGTGTGTGTGTGTGTGTGTGTGTGTGTGTGTGTGTGTGTGTGTGTGTGTGTGTGTGTGTGTGTGTGTGTTCTGGCTCACGTTGTCTTTCTCTCCTCCTCTCTAACATGCCAGTGGGGTTCCCTTCTCTCCTCCTCCTCCTCCTCCTCCTCCTCCTCCTCCTCCTCCGTCCCTCCTCCGTCCCTGCCCTCTTCTCAATGAGACAGGGAGGCTAATGCAGCCAGAATGAGACCCAGCTGTGTGTGTGTGTGTGTGTGTGTGTGTGTGTGTGTGTGTGTGTGTGTGTGTGTGTGTGTGTGTGTGTGTGTGTGTGTGTATCTAGTCAGTTGTTTAGCTGGCTGAAGTATGCTACTGTGTACTTTGAGGTCTGGTAGGACACAGTTGTAGAGTAGATGACGGTGCCCCCTAGCGAGCGTGTACTGTAGTGCGTTCACCACGTGGTTCAGGGGAATCAGACCCGCCTCCTTACCTGCGCCACACCTCTTCCTCCTCTTTCCTTTCACTCCTCGCTGTCATGTGACGCACCGCGCTGCTGGCCCTCCTCGGATCTGATTGGTCACCTCAGGCGCCACCCCAGTAATACCGTCCCCGGTGCTGGGAGTGGGCCGGTACTGACCGGTACGCAGTGGTTAGATAATGAAATCCGGGCTGGATAACTCCAGTTAAACATTTCTAACTCCTGATAAATGATCCTACGTGTTGATTCTTGAGGAGCTTCCTTGTTTGCAGCGGTGATGGACGGGTTGATGGACAAGATCAGGCAGGAGTCTCCGCGGACGATGATGTTTGCGGGTGACATTGTGATCTGTAGCGAGAGTAGGGTGCAGGTGGAGGAGAGCCTGGAGAGGTGGAGGTATGCACCGGAGAGAAGAGGAATGACAGTCAGGAGGAGCAAGAGGGAGTACCTATGTGTGAATGAGAGGGAGGACGGTGGAATGGTGAGGATGCAAGGAGTGGAGGTGATGAAGGTGGATGAGTTTAAATACTTGGGGTCAACTGTCCAAAGTAACGGAGAGTGCAGAAGAGAGTGCAGGCAGGGTGGAGTGGGTGGAGGAGAGTGTCAGGAGTGATTTGCTACAGAAGGGTACCAGCAAGAGTTAAAGGGAAGGTTTACAAGATGGTTGTGAGACCAGCTATGTTGTATGGTTTGGAGACAGTGGCACTGATGAAAAGACAGGAGGTGGAGGTGGAGGTGGCAGAGATGAAGATGATAAGATTTTCACTGGGAGTGATGAAGAAGGACAGGATTAGGGACGAGTGTATTAGAGGGACAGCTCAGGTTGGACGGTTTGGGGACAAAGCAAGAGAGGCAAGATGGAGATGGTTTGGACATGGGTGGAGGAGAGATGCTGGGTATACTGGGAGAAGGATGCTGAATATGGAGCTGCCAGGGAAGAGGAGAAGAGGAAGGCCAAAGAGGAGGTTTATGGATGTGGCGAGGGAGGACGCGCAGGTGGCTGGTGTGACAGAGGAAGATGCAGAGGACAGGAAGAGATGGAGATGGATGATCCGCTGTGGCGCCCCCTAATGGAAGCAGCCGAAAATAGTAGTGGTAGTAGATTTAGTTGTTGGTGAGTGAGTGGTTCTTGAAACAAGTCTGTCATATTTCGGAGTTTTAAGACCGTCAGACTTGTTCAGACGTATCGTCTTTGCGGAGTTGCACGTTCCTCTGCGACTCCTCTCTAGCTAGGCCATCTCTGAAGTGTCTGAAGCTCAGTGGAAAGAAAAGAAGACGTTGTTTGAAACCCGGTCCTGAGCTGTATCCCGTACGTCTCGGTAATGAAGGGCAATTAAGTTCAAATCAGAGGAACCCTCGCAGCATTTTGTTGGAAGGAGGTCGACTGTTCACTTCCACAACTCAACCCCGTGTCATGAATCATGAAGTTTACCGCCTTCTTTGGATGGCTTCTCGCTCACACGCGCACACACACACACACACACACATACACACTCACACACGCGCACACACACACAGACCGCTTCCTGTAGGCGGGGGTGGGGCTGTTTTTATTGCCACTCCGTTTTGGCAGAGGCCTAATTCTTGCCGTCTATCGCCGTGTGATTGTGTGTTTGTGTGTCTGCACGCATAACCAGTGTTTGTGTGTTTGTCTACTGAACTGAAGAACTAGTAGGTGTGTGTGTGTGTGTGTGTGTGTGCGTGTGCACGTGACTCTGCACGTGTTCATCTGCATCCTCTGAAACGTGAAGTCAAACAGCCAGTGGCACGAAATGGCGAGAAATGAGACGGGGCAAAAAGAAATCACGCGAAGTAGCGTTTCGAAATGTCCCCCCGTGTCAGCACGCTTCACACAGGAGTCTTCAGCTGGATAAAATAGCAGTTCAGTTTTTCACCGCTCAAGCGTGACTGTGTCAGAGAGACGGCGAACTCTGGTAGCAATGACAAAGTTAAACAATGAGACGGACGTCACAACCTGCAACGAAACTGACTTCCTCGGTGCGTTGGGTCATTTTTCTGCCGCTTCCTCTTCCAGACACACAATCATCTGAAATAGAGACAGCAACAAATGCAAACAGTGACAACCGAAAATGTGGGAATCCGTCCATCCGTTATCCACACCGCTTGTCCTGCTCTCTCTGGAGCCTATCCCAGCAGTCACTGGGCGCTGTTGTGCTCTACGCATACGCCAGTAGGTGGCAATAACACCGGTGCCACCTACTGGCGTATGCGTAGAACACAACAGGCGGCAGGCAGGGAGACACCCTGGACAGGCCGCCAGTCCGTGATGGGGCCGACACACACACACACATAGGGACAATTTAGTAGGGCCGAGTCACCTGACCTACATGTCTTTGGGCTGTGGGAGGAAACCCAGGCAGACACGGGGAGAACATGCAAACTCCACACAGAGGACGACCCCCAAGGTTGGACAACCCCAGGGTTCGAATCCCCGGACCTTCTTGCTGTGAGGCGACCGCGCTAACCACTGTGCCACCGTGCCGCCAAAACGTGGGAATGTCCTCACTAAAAGCACCTAACTCGTGAAATGCTCCATTATCGACTGACCGCTACAAAAACAGAAACACGCACGAAGAGAAACTCTCCTGTTTGCGTGCTCACAGACACACGGTGTTCACCGACTGACTGATGGACCCTCTTCTCAAACACGGCCGACGTGCTGCTGCCTCACGTTTGAGACGTTTGGCCTGATGCAGCAGCAAACAAGTTCCTACCCAGACAGGAAGAAGGACTGAAACATGATGACGATGTGGCGGTGCTTCTGTTGGACCGCTAACCTACTAATGCTACAACCAGTATGACTGTACAACCGTGTTCCCATATAGTGTGATGTAGTTTGTAAGATGTTAGACTGTCTGTGTTAGCTTTGGTCCCAGGATCCATGTTTACAAGGGTGGGGACTGTTTGCTGCTGAGCTGACGGCACACCAGCCACAATGGCTGCTACACCTGGTTTGTAGTCCTGCTACACCTGGTTTGTAGTCCTCACTATCAGAGGGAAGAACAGATCGGGGAAATTACAGATTTCAGTTTTAAGACTGCAGAAAACTCAGGGGCCAGCCGGGAATCGCTGCAGCCGGGACGCGAACCCGGGTCTGCACGTACCAGTCAACTAAAGGGTCCGACCCGTTAGCCAAGGGCTAGCGAGTCTAGTCATCTGTGGTCGTTACACTACCCCCCCTCCTTGGGGAGCATAGCAACTCCCTCACGCCTCTGGGCGCACGCGCTTCCGATGGCCCCAGGTCTCACCATCCCACCACGGCCACAATCTGAGGGGAAGCCTGGCCTCAGTGGCTAAAATGTCGGAGGCAGACTCACAACTGTTTCACACATCTACACCCTGACAACTCTAAAGCTTCTGCTTAAATACTCCCCGGGGTCAATCAGCAGCACCTGAGTTTTAGGCTGCACCACTGTGGCAAGGGAAGTCAACCCCTGATAACAACGGAGATGATGATGATGATGATGATGATGATGGGACAAATGGTTGTGTTCTCACCCAATTTGTCACAAAGGTGTTCATGATGCTTTTCAAACCTGCGAGCATCTTCACAGTCTCATGAACATCGGTGTTGTTCCCAGACCGACTCACCTGGCAGCCGGGAGACAGTTGGCCACATCCCTCTCTGGATGTTGTGGCGCCTCAACGGGGCAACATTCCATCACCACGCCGGCACACGTAGTGCGCGGGAAACTATTTAAAGAGCGTACTACGGAATGTGACATTAACCCCTCACCGCACCCCCATCCAACCCCTCCCCACCAGCCACAGGCCAGAAAGGAATCTAAATCAAGCCAAAAACGGAACCTGCCTCCACCCACCACCACAGACACCCCCCCCCTCCAACACCACCACCCCCGGCTAATACCCCATACACACCTTCTAACACCAAGCGAACAGATGAGTCGGTTTTCTGTAATGCAACTCGACCACACCGGCACCAAAGGGGAAGTATTGCGCCGTAGGAGCCACGGTGTGTTTGATGCAGTGACAGACGTCCTCTTTCATTTGGTGCACACTGGACGTAGGTTTAACCCACTCATCTGAATCTGTAGCTTAATTTTGTGAGTTTAACTTTCCTCGTGTGGCGTGCCTTCATGATTGTGCTATCTGTGCTCCCCGGCTGGTATGCGGAAGGGTTTTGAGAGGCACTTTCACGCATACGTTCCCTCACATAAACGGACTAAATTGCAGGCAATTTTCTGGTCAGAGGCCGCAGCTTCTGCTGTTCACACAAGCCTCGGCGTTATTTTAACCCCGCTGGAACTAGGCACACACCGCCGCCGCCAACACTGCAGGATTCCTCTGTTGCCGTCTCCCGGAAGTGACGTCCCAGTCCCGGGACAGCGTCACTGGAGTGTTTGATCAAGACTTACCGGTATATATTTTATTATTTTCACTGAATTAGTGTTGTTCGTCCGTCGCAGCGACGAGGAGCGTCGGTCATCCTGTGATGGATGACTGATGACTTGCGCGACGATTAAAGCGAGGAAGAGTTGCGCATCATTAAGCCCGCTCTCTCGCGCGAGACCACCTGCTACCAGCGGCGAGACTAAGCTTTAAATTAGCAGCTATAATTGGTTAATTGAATGATGGGGTTACAGTATCCCACAGGAGGACGTGCACGGCCCCAATCTGGTCCTCTGGTAGTGAGGGGAACGTCTTTGCGGCCTCCCGATTTAAGACGCTCGGTTCAACGCTGCCAACGAATCTGTTCATGTGCTTTAAGGTCAGGAGGTCCTTTATCTCAGGATCCGTCCAATTTAACGTTTTTGACAAACCGCTTGTGAGGAAATGTTCGTTTTTCCAATAGAATCGCGCTACAGGCTTTAAACGCTTCAGCTGGTTTGGGACGATCCCGTCACCTCCTGAGAAATTCGTGGTCGGTCCAAACACCTCGACCAAAGAGCGCCGTGCGTCAGCTAGGATCCTGCCGCTGCGCAGGATCCTAGCTGATTCCCTGTCATGTCAGTACGTGCCCCCTTGTTCGCGCTTATGACCCCATGACGGCAGAAAGAAAACAAATTCACCTTAAAGGCTGCACGTGTGGAGTAACTAAGGTGTACTCGACCCCGCGAGCGGGTTAGCTGCGGAGCGCGCGCTGCTGCTAACCGTGCAATGGGAGGGTTGTGCGCATGGCACGCATAGGACGCCGTGGAAAATAATTCTATAAATTCATTTCTGGTTTCTCCCAATTTAGGGGCCAATCGATCCCTATTTTAGTTCAAACACCCACCCTCGTACTGCGTGCGTTCGCCAACTGCATCTTTCCGGCCGGCAGTCTCGAAGGAGACTGCCCCCTCAATTTCGTGACAAGGCGCCTCTAGGCCGAACCACTGCTCCCCCCCCCACACGTGACGAACACAAGCCGACTCCGCCCCCCTCCCGAAGACAGCGTTGCCAATTACTGCTGCTTCATCGAGTCCGGCCATAGTCGGATCTGACGAGACCGGGGCGCGAACCCCCGTCCCCAGTTGGCAACTGCATCGACACGAAGCCGATGCTTAGACCGCTACACCGCCGCGGACCTGCAAAATGGAAAATGGAAAATGATTTTAGTAAAGAATTATGATTGAAGTTTTCAGTTTAGTTTACACCTTTGTTCAGAGCAATAAAACAACACAGTTTACAAAGTGAACAGTTCCTTCTGGACGCGTATTGATTCGTGCGTTACACTCCTCGTGGCTCAGTGTAGCCAAACATACTGCGCACGATGGTCAATGTGTTATAAATATGGAAGTATGAAAACATATGCATTGATAACTTATGACGTGGATCTATGTGGCATCCATCGTTTGGTCGCTCTGCTTTTTTTGCTCCGCTGCGGAGCACCTTGGGTTGCGTTTGTGCCTCGCCAGTAAATTATTTTCACCATGGTTTCCGCTGATGATCATGGTAGTCTGCAGGCCCCTAATTCTACACCGAGTGCGGAAGGAGGTACTGTGAAAAACGCCTCGCTCCGGGGATGTGGCCTCGCGGTCGCCAGCGTCCCTGAATGCTTGCGTTGTGGAGTTATCTTTGGAGAAAGGGGCGCGCCAGAATGACCAGGCTTCACGTTTCAAGCCTCGCAAGGGGGGGAGGGCAGACTACTACAGGTGGGCTCCGCGGATTTCCTGAGCCATATACACAGTCGACTTCTCTCACGTCTCGGTCCAGACCAAAGCTTTCCATCACTGGAGCGGAAACAGCACGCTCCCACATACTGCACCACGTGTGCGCGCGCTCGCATGCGCGCGCGCACGTTTGACGCTATACTATAATAAATATTTCTCGGGCTGTATCATTATCGCGGTATTTTCCTCAGATGTTTCCGAAACGCTTTGGTAAATTGCTTGCAGATGTGACAGTTCGGGGCACCATGAGAATTCCTATACAGCTATTTCCTCCCCTCAAAGCCGAGGCCGGTTCCCCGTCTCTACTTATGTCTGCATGATGAGGGGATGAGGGAATGAAGGCCTGGGATGAATGTGCTGACAGAGTCGAGGTGGTTGGACTCGGGACTCCATTTTGAATGCTAGCTTGATAA
Organism: Lampris incognitus; assembly: GCF_029633865.1. Taxonomy (NCBI): domain Eukaryota; kingdom Metazoa; phylum Chordata; class Actinopteri; order Lampriformes; family Lampridae; genus Lampris; species Lampris incognitus. The sequence goes on from NC_079220.1 coordinate 6,673,598, forward strand.
TCAGCGGCGTCGTAGTTGGGAGGGGGACGGGGGCCTCGGGAAGCCTGGAATTAAACGTTTGTTTTGGTTTGCAGTTTTTTATTTCTAACTAATTAGTGTCATAACTTCAGTTGAAATTGGCTCAGTGCACCAGTTGAGGGACTTAAAGAAAATAGTGGAGGCTCTCTGAGACCCCTCTCACCCCTCTCTGAGGTCCCTCTCACCCCTCTCTGAGACCCTTCTCACCCCTCTCTGAGGTCCCTCTCACCCCTCTCTGATGCCCCTCTCTGAGACCCCTCTCACCCCTCTCTGAGGTCCCTCTCACCCCTCTCTGATGCCCCTCTCTGAGACCCCTCTCACCCCTCTCTGAGACCCCTCTCACCCCTTTCTGAGGTCCCTCTCACCCCTCTCACCCCTCTCACCCTTCTCTGATGCCCCTCTCACCCCTCTCTGAGGTCCATCTCACCCCTCTCTGATGCCCCTCTCACCCCTCTCTGAGACCCCTCTCACCCCTCTCTGATGCCCCTCTCACCCCTCTCTGAGACCCCTCTCACCCCTCTCTGATGCCCCTCTCACCCCTCTCTGATGCCCCTCTCACCCCTCTCTGATGCCCCTCTCACCCCTCTCTGATGCCCCTCTCAGCCCTCTCTGAGGTCCCTCTCACCCCTCTCTGATGCCCCTCTCACCCCTCTCTGAGGTCCCTCTCACCCCTCTCTGAGGTCCCTCTCACCCCTCTCTGAGATCCCTCTCACCCCTCTCTGAGACCCTTCTCACCCCTCTCTGAGATCCCTCTCACCCCTCTCTGAGGTCTCTCTCACCCCTCTCTGATGCCCCTCTCACCCCTCTCTGAGGTCCCTCTCACCCCTTACAAAAGCTGCAAAATAGTTTAATCCGCCCCTCACGAGCATCTCTCAATGCAGCTCATCTAGTCCTGTCACGAGTGACTGCTGATACAAGCACAGAGTCATTTGTTCAATCACTCACTGATTGATTGAATCACAGTACATTATTATTATAGTGATTGAATCACACTACATTAATCTATTTTAACCTAACTTAACTAAGTTAGCTTAACCTAACTTAGTTAAGTTAGGTTAGAGTAGATGAATGTACTGTGATTGTAAGTAATATGCAGTATGCTAGAACTCAAGTTATGTATAGGGCCCAGACTACACCCCTGTTAATAATACCTCACGCCCCTTTTCCACGTCACGGTACCGGCTCAACTCGACTCGCCCTTCTCCCGTTTTCCATTACTGGGAAGTGCCGGCATTTCGGTGACTGTTACCACTTTTCTGGTACCACCTTCGTCGAGGTTCCGAAAGCAAGAAAAAACAAACTGGAGCGGGGCCCAAAATCAACGCAGACCTCTGATTGGTCAGAGAAACGCGTCACCGCGTCATTTTGCGTCACCGCGTCATCAATGCGCGCATGGGACATCACCCGGCGACTTTAAATACCGGAGCGGAGTTATTTTAAAAAAAAAAAGTCATTTTGAAATTGAAAAAAATAAAACCGTCGCCATGACGACCAGCTACACTGACGGGGTACTGTTACGGTCATGGAAAACGACACAGACGCGAGTCGAGTCGAGTTGAGCCGGAACCATGTGGTGAAAAAGGGGCAAGAGATGAGCATAAAGTGTGTGGGTGTGTGTGTGTGTCACCCTGTTTACACTTGGCTTTAAAATGCGTTTTTGAGCGATCGGATCACAAGTGGACCGCGAGACACGTCGCCGTTTACACCCGTGTCTCTCGTGCGTCTCCAAACGCGTCCTGCTGACCACCAGATGTCGTTCCTCCGAAGAAGAGGAAGAAGATGTCGTTACTGACTACGTCACTTCCGCTACAAGGTCAACGGGCACTCGGTCAAAGCGCCTGAAAACGGGAGCTGATGTGTGAAGACGTTACAGCGCCAATACGCATGTGCGGACTGTTCCGGCTGTTGAGCCTGGCAGCACTGATCCCTCTGCCCAGATGGAGGTTAGGCGTCTCGTTCCACCTGTACTCCAACCACCTACACCAGGGGTCCCCAATAGGCGGCCCGCGGGCCACGTCCGGCCCGTGACGGGTTGATTTATGGTCCGCGAGAATTTTTGGAGAAATGCCAGAAGGAAGATTTTTTTTATTTCCCTACCAAAGAATTTTTTTTAAATTAATTTCTTAGTAAAAGTAAGACTAGTAATATATCGAAAAACAGATGAAAAATCTCTGTTTAAATTATAATACCTGCAACGTATCGACACCAAAACAAACTAACGAACAACATGCTGCTGGAGGTTGAGTGGCCCGTGGTTTTAAAAGTGGCCCGCTATGAAAAGTAATTGGGGACCCCTGACCTACACCCTCCTCTCTCTCTCGCTCTCCAGTTTTTCCGAAAGCTGGCGCGCTGTTACCAAGACAACCACCGCATCCTGCACTGATGACGTATTCCCTGTTACGTCCTTGTCGGGGACGCATCAGCGTTTACACTGCAAAAGTTATGTGGTCAGATGCGTCCCAGACCACCTCGGCAAGTGGTTTGAGTCCCCGGTTCACAAAACGTGTCGGCGGTGGTTTACGCTTGTGTTTAGCGCTGGCCACGTGTGATCCGATCGCAAGAAAAAGGGAAGAAAAAAAACGCATTTTAAAGCCGAGTGTAAACGGGGTGTCAGAAGTGGAAGCCAGAGA